>NW_020945437.1:24819029-24836897 GCF_900497805.2 Vombatus ursinus
GCCCCAATCCTGACCCCTGCCAGAGCTAGGCTAGGCTCTTTCATGATGCCCTCTCTCCTCATCTCTTTTCCCTTCCCCTCTTCCATTTTCTCCCTCTCTTTCTCTTTCTTTCCCTCTCCCTCTTCTCTTCACTGTCTCTCCTGTCTATCTCTCACACACACATATACACAAAACACCCTACATATGACACACTCATTCTTGCATGTGAGCCTCCTATTAGCAGGGCTATTGTTTGCCTTCCATTTCAACGGATGAGCAAGAGGACTCTGAGAAAGGTTAAGAGATTAATTTGGCTCTTTTTCCAGGGGCTCCCCGATCTCAGTTTCCCAGCCTGTGTTTACCTAAATCTAATGCCTACTGTTACAATATTTCACATTCCCTCTCTCCACTTACTTAGCTAGACCTCCTATCTGCCACGACAGCTTGGATTGTACCCTCATCACTCAGTCTAATAGCCTCCTTTCCACCCCAAGTCTCTCCCTGCTCTGGGCCAGCTACTACTTTAGCACAGCTGCTTTTTTTCCTAAATTGAAGGTCTGACCATGTCACCTCCCTTATTCAATAAGCTGCAGTGGCTCCCTATTACCTTCAGGATCCTGTGTAAAAGTCTTCAAGGCTCTTCTTGAACCAGTCCCTTCCACCAATCTTCTCACACTTTTCTCCGTGCACTCTATGGTTCACCTACCCTGGTCTGCTTTCTGTTCCTCACACCTGACCCCACCTATATCTCCCACCTCCCTGTGCTTTTCCACTGGCCTAGAATGCTCTCCCTCCTGCTACCTCTTCACTTCCTTCTACCCTCAGCTCAAATGCCAGCCTTTACTGGTTCCCCCGGCCACTTGAGCCTTCCCTCCCCCTCTAAGGTTACCTGCCTCCTGCTCTGTATCTATCTTGGATGCATCTTTTTATGTTTCCTTCCTTGGGAGAATTAAGCTTCTTGAGGGCAGGAACCATTTTTTCAACATTTTCTTGGTATCTCCAACACATCCTATAGTGCATGGCCACAGTAAATGTTCAATAAATGCTTGTAGATTAGTTAGACTCAATGGTCTCTATGAAATTCTATGTTTTATGAACCTGTGGGTATCTCAGGTCCATAAACCTACAGTGCCAGGCTATGAGGGGCACCTATGGGCCCAATGACTGGGACAATCCAAGGAGAAGAGAAACTGGAGAGATCAGCATGGGTGGAAATGGTCAGGGAGGGCTTCCTGGAGGAGGTGGCACTTAACAGATGGAAATTCACTTTAGCGCGGGAAGGGGTCATCTCCTCCAGGCTCTCTTGATTTTATATACAGGAAAAACTGAGACCAAGGGAGGGGAAGTGACTTGTCCAAGCCATATGGGTTATAAATGGAAGAGTCAGGATCATGCGATCATAGTGTCGAAGCTGAATAAATGGTTTTCAACCAACACATTTGGAGCAGAAAGCGACCTTAGAGGCCATCAAGTTTAACCCTCTATTTTACACTTGAGGAAGCTGAGGCCCAGAAGATAAGTGACTTGCCTAAGGTCATACTGATGGTAAATGTCTGAGGTGGGATTTGAACCCAGGCCTGGCATGATTCCAGGTTCCTCACTCTATCCTCTCAATGGAAACCAGGTCTCCTGATCCCAGAATGGGGAGGGGGGAATCTTTCAACTCTCTCCACCTGAGCTTAGTCTTGCAGGATAGGTAGTACTTGGAGGGGCAGAGATTGCTAAGGCACTGTGGAGAAAAGGAGGCAAATGACTCTTGCAAAGGAAAAAGACTCTTACTTCACAGACCTGAACTTCCTGAGGCCAGGCACCCTGGCCTCCAGATCAGACTTTCTGAGAGGCAGCTCTCTGCCTCCTTTCAGAGAAATCTCAGTACCTGACTCTCTGAGGAACAGGACTGTTGATCACGTCTGGATATCAAACTCTGTTTACGGGGTTTGAATTTCTAAGGCCATACTTAGGTTGCTGGTCTGAACTGGGCGGGAGCCTGGAGAGAAGGCAAAACAAGGAGATCATAGCAGAGAGCCGGGGAGGGCTAGGGAGAGAAAAGCAGCAGATCTCAGCAACCAAAGTCCTGTGCAGGCAGGGCGGCCAGGGAGGGACTGTTGAATTCTGAGGCTGTTTAGAGCCTTGGGGACTGTCATTCCTCGGCAAGAGGGTGGGAAGGTGGGGAGGTGATGTTGCCAGGGAGTCCGAGTTAGGCAGCCCCAGGGACAGGACTTTGCTCATTGTCTCCTATGCCTGTAATTTCCCTCCATCCTTCTCTTCTCTATTCCTCTTCAGCCTTTAAAACCCAACTCAACTGCTATCTCCTCCAGAAAGACAGCCTTGATTCTTTCATTGGTGATGGCCTTCTCCCTCCAACCTCACCTGGCAACTGATTTGTCCCTTTCTAATTAATGTCCTTTTTTTTCTTCCATTTTTTTTTGTTCTGATCTTAAACCCCAAATAAAATGGTACATGAAACATCTGGTATCTATTATGTGCAGCTCACTTTTCTTTTAAAGCATAGAACAAAGTCAACTTGTAGCTTTCAAAGCTATCCTGCTTGTCTGTGTTTCTTTCTGGTTCTAACACTTTCTCATGTCATATTCTGTATTATAATGCTGGTGTCTTATCCCCCTACTAGACAGAGAGGTCCAAGATGACAAGAGACATGTCTCTTAGCTAAACCTACTATCTGCTCAAGAGGCTAGGGCTCTGCATACAGTAGGTGCTTAATAAATGTCAGTCCAATCTAAATGTGTGATGCTAAAGTCTCCCTGGTATCCAATCCAGGCAACACACTGAAGGGACCTATCCTCAGGCTGGGATGAACCAGGGAGGGAAGCTGATTGCAGTGCTCCCCATAGGAATCCTCAGACCCTAGAGATGGGAGTTTGATGAAGAGTAGGCCCTGCCAGACGTAAATCTGGGCCTCTGTCTTGAACAGCTGGTTCCTAGCAGTCCAGGAAGCCAGTCTCTATTCTCCTCCGCCAGATTTTCCTCAATCTCTTAAGGGTCTCTCTTAGCTCCCTTTCTCCATCTCCCCTAGGACTCCATCTTTGAATTGACTAGAATCCCCATCCCCCCTCTTCGATGGAAGAGAGTTTGGCTGCCTCTCCCCTCCTCAGATAATATCCTGAGGGGCCAATGTTCCCAAGAAGACTTGGCCTGTGCTTGGGTAGCTGGGAAAGGAGCCATCAAAGCTGATGCCCGTCCCTGGCTGGGAGAAGAGGAGGCCCCTTTGCTCTCCCGGACCCAGGGAGTTATTTCTGTGTTTCTACCCTGGTCAAAAATAACCTAGCCTCAATCCCCTGGGACCTCCCAGTTATTTTGATCAGCCCCCAAGAAAGAAAGCTCAGGCAATGCGGGTCACCTGACCCTGAGGGGAGCCTGAAGGAGGAGGAACAATTGATGATCCTGTCCCACCCTCCTGTGGCCTACCCAGCTTCCCTATCAGCCTCCAAGCCGTATTGTCCAGCCTCCAGGCAAATGTCAGCCCTTGGGAGCCTAGAAAGCCTAGAAACTTAGAGCCACTGAACACATGGCAGAGAGTGCTGGATGTGGAGTTAGGACCACCTAGGTTCAAATCCCACCTCTAACACTTACTGGCAAACTATGTGACCATGGACAAGTCAGGTAACCTCTTAAAGCCTTTGTTTCTCCCTCTGTAAAGTGAAACTAATACTGCATGTAACATCTATTATCCTCAAAGAAGTGGTTATTGTGTGCTTTATACATTTTAGAACACTAAAGGGCAGCTAGGTGGTGCAGTGGATAGAGCACCAGCCCTGCAGTCGGGAGGACCTGAGTTCAAATCCAGCCTCAGACACTTTACTAGCTGTGTGACCCTGGGTGAGTTTCACTTAACCCCAATTGCCTCCAAAAAATAAAGTGCTATATTAAAAGGACAGTGATTATACAAGAAAGATTTAGAAAGGAGCCCAGGATGTCAGAGGTGGGAGACCTAGAACATAGCACCTTAGAGCTAGAAGGGAGTTGTGGACATAGAAGAACAGAGACAGAATGGACCTTCAAGACCATTGCAGCTCAACTTCTCTCCTTTTACAAAGGAGAAAACCGAAAATGGGAGAGAGGAATTGTCCAAAGTCACGCAGGTAGCAAGTGAGGGAAGGGATTCAAAACCAGGTCTCTTCTGACTCTGACTTTCTCTACCACAACACAGAAATCTCTCACACTGAAGTACACTCCTCTGCCCGGCAGCCTCTTCCTCGGACTGGTTGGTTCCTTCTAGAACCTTCAGTCTAAGGTGAAGCCTGGCCAAGCTCATTCCTCTCTAGGCTTCATTCTGGACTTACTAGACTCTCTACTAAGAGGCCCCCTCCCCCAAACTCCTTACCCCCTTTTCAGCTTCCTTTGTATGTAATCTTCCGCCATTAGAAGGTAAGCTTCCTGAGGGCAGGGGCCGCTGTTCTTTCTGCTTGTATTTGTATTCCTAGCGCTCAGCACAGTGCCTGACACTTTTACTGAGAGCTTAATAAGTGATTGTCTACTAGATTTTCCACTCCTACAAGTTCAGAGTCAAAGACATTTCTGGACTTCTCTTTGTAAGCCTCACCTTTGGGGGATGGGGGGGAAAGGAGTCGACCTCTAGACCTCTCCTACTTTCTCCAGGTTTTTGCTTTGTAGCAAGGAGAGGCAATTTAGCTTCGAGGTAAGAGGAGTCCTCTTTTCAGCACTGCCTAGTTACAGCCCCTGTACGACCCTGTTCAGGATCTCAGCCACAGGCCAGGAGCCTCTGTCTTCTCTTTTAGACTAGGGTCTAATTATGTCTAATTAGGTTTCAGGGCAAGACTCCCACTTCCTATATGCCCCCTCCCCTAGTCTCCACACTAATTTCTTGCCCTTCCCCCTCACAGATCCTGCCCTGATCACAGGCTCACTCTGTTATTCATAGTGACAGTGTCACCTGTGCTACCACCTCACCACACGTGCACTCTGTGCCTTTCTCACATTCACCCCCAGACACAGTGTCACCTGGCCCAGAATTTCTAGGCTTAAGTTTCCTGGGGAGGGGGGAAGCCCAGGCAGCTGACATCCTTCTCTCTTTCCCTTCCCACATGGTCAGGCCTTGGCTCCCTGATCCTGGGCACCTAACCAGAGCCTTGCCCTCATTGAGGGCAGACTCCAATAAGGCCAGCCATCCCTTGGGATCCCAGTCTGCTTAGTAAGGAAGGATGTTCTAGGACAGTCCCCCTACTCCAGCACTGAAAGAGCTCTGATCTGTGGCCCACAGACCTCCCAGTGCCTGGTACCCTTAGATGGAAGATTCGGGCAGTGGCTTGGGCCCTGCAGGTTCCTGAGTACAAGCATTCCCTGCCCACCAATTTAAACATGACAATTCCTCTCTCCCTCCCCACACTCCCCACCCCCAACCTCCTAATGTGATTCATGAAACAGCAAGATTTGGTGGGTACAGTCAGTTTTTCCCCTCCCAAACCTGGGCCCCAAATCCCTCCTCCTTTCCCTAGGGAGCTAGAGGGCACAGAAACAATGGACTGGGAGAACAGGGGCATTTGGGGGGGGGGGGAGTTTAGATCAGCTAAGAATCTGAGGGAGCAAGGGGTCTGCGGAGGGAGTGGGGATGGTAACTGGGTTGTTCCAGAGGCAGAATGGCTGAGTTAAGGAAAACCTGGGACAAAGAAATTTAAGGTCAAAGCAAGTAGAGGCAGAGACTCAGGGTCACAAAGGTGGTCAGGTGGTCAGGAGTCTTAGGGCCTGAACGCAGGAGTTCAGAGTTGGGGTCTAGTGGAGTGCCCTGCAAGTCCAAGTTTCTTCCTTAGAGAATGGGCTGCAGGCCCACAGACTGAAAAGAATGAGAAGACAAGGAATCTTGGGGAGGGGGGTCCAACAGACCTGTAAGGACACAGATAAGGGGTTCTGTGGAATCAGCAGTCCGGGAGAGAGGAGGATCCAGAAAGAGGTGAAGGATCCTGGAGATATGGGAGCAGAGATTGATGGATTGGGGTGTGTGTGTGTGTGCGTGTGTGTGCACACGCGTGTGTGTAAGTCAGTGGAAATGAGGGTGTAAGGGGCTGGGGAAATCGAAGTGGAGGAGAGAGTGAAGGGAAGCAGGCTGGCCAGGAGAAACAGAAGCCTCAAAGCTGGAAAGACAGAGTTTGGGGGCGATCCCAGTTCCCGACACAGGGAACTGGGGGAATTAGTTGTCCAGGATAGAGAAGAGGGTGGCCGGCAGCCCAAAGAGATTGGGGGGCATCAGATATCCAGGTAGAAGGGGGCTGTGCCACAGGTCCCAGAGCCAGCACAGATGCCCAAAGGAAAGGGCTCTCACACGCTGGCAATGGCATCCTGCATCGTCTCCCCTCCGGCCCTCGGAGTGCGTCAACCCCTCCCCAGATTCAGACGCAGAGGGGGACACACACCGACGATTTCCCGGCCCCGAACGGCAAGCCAAGGCCAGGCGCCCCTTAGGCGAGGCCGAAACCGGATCCTGGCGCTGGCCCGACGGTCCGGCTCCCCGTGGGGGCAGAGCAGGACGCGCCTGCTGCCGCCGCGACGAGCTGAAGGTCAGTGGCCGCAGCAACCCCAACTAGGACGGAGGGCTCGCTCCTTACCTGGCCGCCCGGGCTGCGGAGCGAGGCTCCGGCTCCCTCCAGCTGTCCTCGGAGCCAGGGCGCATCGGCAGACCGGAGACCCCCCTACTCCGCTCCGCGCCGGGGGCTCCTACGCCCGCAAGCTCAGCGTACTCCTTTTGAATGAATCGCCCGCAGCGCACAAAGTAACAATTCGGCCCCGGAGCCCCGCCTCCAGGCTACGTCACGAGTGTCGGCTTACCCTCTTCCCCCCCCCTCCCCGCCCCTCCAGTCTAGTCTGTGACATCACAAAGATTCCCCCCACTACCCTCTGCAGGCTACTCTAAGCCTGGAAGTCGGGTACTGGGCATGGTGCTCTGTTGCGCCATCTCCTGGGCCACCTAGAGAAATGCAGCACTTCCCTCCCACCATGCAGCGACCAGAGCGGGGTGCGGGGTGCGGAATTGGAAGGTGAAGCTGTCCTTGGAGGAGGGGAGGCGAGGGAGGAAAAGTGGGTGACAGGGGAACCCTCCGCTTCGATTCTCTGCCCAAGAGAAGGGGAAAGCTGGGTTTGAGCCCCAGCCTAGCCACTGCACATCCCTTCTCAGGGTGATTGTATACTCAGGGGGATTGTATTCAGTGGTCTTCCAAGGTTCCTTCCGGCTCTTTGTTGATGTTCGCTATTTCTGTTGTGTCCTACTCTTCATGACCCCATTGGGGGTTTTCTTGGTAAAGATACTGGAGCGGTTCGCCATTTCCTTCTCCAGCTCATTTTACAGATGAGGAACTGAGGCAAACAGGGTTAAGTGACTCACCCAGGGTTGCTTAGCTAGTAAATGTGTGAGGCCAAATTTGAACTCGGGTGTTCCTGACTCCAGGCGCTCCTTCCAGCTCTGAAGTGCTCTTATTACCGAAAACAGGGCTTTGCCGCTTGGCACTACTTTGTGGCGCTCATTGCCTCCCACCCCCTTGTCATCTGTGTACCATCTCACTACTTTGATAAATGTCACCCTAGAAGGGAGGACAGTTTACTCTGGACTAAGGTGGTCAAGAGAGGGCTTCCCAGAGAAGCTGGGACCTGGGAGGTTCAGAGGCAGAGAGAGGACCCAGCCTTGGAAAAGTCCCCATAGATTAGGATAATGACAAGTTGGGCTGGGTGGGGAGGCGTGGGCAGGTAAACGTGTGTGATTGCTGAAGGGGGTGAAATTGTAAACAAAAGGGGTAACAGGAAAGGACTTGGTTGGTCATGAAGTTGTGTTCTTAGGGAAAAGGAAATTCTATCTGGGCCTGGGGAGAGAAAAGGAGTTTCCATTTCCATAGGCTGGGCTTAGCCCCAGGGTAACTACTACCACGGGTGCAGTTCCTAAATCAAGGCCTACCAGGGACTCCAAAAGAGCAAGAGTCCTTTCCCTGTTTTGGGGGAAGGGAGTGGTCCCTGAAGGCTGGGCAGGCTTGTCTGGCCCTCAGACCAAGGGCTCTTTAAGCTCAATAGGTCCCTCTCTCTTTTGCGGTGCTGAAAGAACCCATATTTAATGTGTTTGGTCAAGACAGTTCTGATAAAACAAAACAACAAAGTAAACTAATCCACAGAATACTGGGGTCATAGAGTTATACCTGCTTTCTTGAGTTGAGGCCTGAGTTTGTCCCTTCTCTGGTTGCCCAGGGGCTCAGGTCTGGCTCCACAGTTCTTTGGGATTCAGTCCTGATGCAGTTGCCTCTCAGTATCAACTTCACCTGCAGAATACTCTCCCAGTCAGGCAGAAGCCAAATTAATACTGACTCCCTGGTCCTGAGGGGTTTGGATTCCCCCTCTACTCTCCCCCACCCTAATTTTCAACATTTTCTCCCAGAGCTGAGAAGCCTCTGGCTGCCTCTGTGGCCTGGGCTTCAGGGAAGAGAGTGAGGTTTGGGGAGGAGGCAGGGTTGAGCAGCTCAGCTCTTTGAGGTCTCAATGATAAGATGCAACGCTAAAGATTCACAAGAACTGATAATCAGAAAAGAATGAAATCTTGGAATCAGGATAGACAGAATCACGGTCAATCAGCCAATAAGCATTTATTAATCATTTACTATGTGCCAGGCACAGTGTTAAGCCCTGGAGATACCAAAGAGGCAAAAATGTGGTCCAGCTGGCCCTCAAGGAGCATACATTCTGATGGAGAAGATAATATGCAAACCATGATGGACAAAAAAGATATATACAGAGTAGATAGTGTGACATATAGAAAGTTCAAGACAGACATAGTTTCTGAGTAATTAATCATTTTATTAATAATACTAGCATATTATTAATAAAAGGATATTCATTTGGTCATCTCTCTTAGACCAAAGACAAATCATAGAACCCACTCAACCTTTTTATATGCTCTTGGAAGAGTGGGTGTTCCTAAGGGTTGAAATTAATTCTGATTGATTAACAAGGAGACAATGAATATTATAATGAGAGGCAGACCAATTCTAATGAGGATCTGGGATATGTGACTTTGACCACTCAGTTTTTGTCAAAGAGAATTATCTGTATCTGTATCACAGGTCTGTCAAAAGGGAGAATCAGAATCCACATTTACCCAGGCCAGTCTGAGCAAAACACAAAGGTCTGGAATCCATAAATTCACTTAACTTTGTCTTTTGAATAGATCTGAATAAGCTACAAAGGGGTATTTTCTGAATGAGGAAGTAGAAAAGGGGGAAAACCTTGGTCCTAATACAATAATTAGATATTAAATAAATACAAGAGAGAAATAATCATTTCTCTCAATAGAAAGTAATCTTAGAGTGAAGGGTGTGGGGAAAGGATGTGAACAAAAGGGTTAGCCTGAAGGGGAAGGTGGGGCAGGGAACAGGAGTTTGGCCATGGTGAGGTGTTTCCAAGAAAAGGGAGATTCCATCTGGAAAGAGAACATCGCCTTGTGTGAGTGAAAGGGAATTTTCATTTCCCCAGGCTGGGCTCAACCCTGAGGTTATGGCTATGGCACATGAGTTCCCAAGTCCATTGCCTGATGGTCACTAAGTTCAGGCTAATGATTCCATAAGAGCAGGGGAGGGGAGAGGGGAGATCATGCCTGGAAAAGGCCTTCTGGGTCTTGAAGGAAGCTAAGAGATAGAGGTGAGAAGAGACAGTATTCCAGGCATAGGGGGCAGCCAGGGCAAAGGCATGGAGTCTAGAGATGAGTGTGGTAGTTAAGGAATTATAAGAAGGCAATGTAGTTTTCTCCCCTGTTGAGTGATGGGGTTAGACTATATGAGTTCTAAAGATCCTCTCAGCTGACATTTATTGCCATATTTTCTATGTACAGAGAATGCATGGAGTTGAGTTAAGTGTGATCCCTGGAAAGGGAGGAAGGATAGCCAGGTTATGAAGTAAACTTTTTGTTTTGTTTTGTTTTGTTTTGTTTTGTTTTGTTTTGTTTTGTTTTGTTTGTTTTGTTTTTTAACCCTAGAGGGAATAGGGAGCTCCTGCAACTCTACATGTCACAGGGGAGTGACAGAAACATCACTTTGGAAGCTGAGTGGAACGTGTCGCTGCTGGGAGATGCCTTTGATTAAGGAATTATTTCTCTCATATTTATTTAATATTTAATTATTGTATTAGGACCAAGGTTTTACTCCCTTTTCTACTTCCTCATTCAGAAAATACCCCTTGTAGCATGTTATAGCTAGAAAGTATATTAAAACATAAACTATCTGAGCTTATTGAATTAGAACTTAGAAACTTAGAGCTGAGAATGATATGGAAGATAGTAGGTTAGGGCTGGGAGAGACCTTAGAACATAGAGCATAAAATGCTAGAATAGGAGATAATCTTGGTACATAGCTTATAAGAGAAAGTACCTTAGAATAGAGATTCTTAATCTTTTGTGTACTGTGGACCCATTTGGCAGTTTGGGGAAGCCCATGGACCACTTCTCAGAATACTTCTAAATGCACAAAATAAAATACATAGGATTATAAAGGAAACCAATTATAGTATTTTTACATATAATCATCACAAGATTTATTTTTTAAAAAATTTTTATTATTTTTAATTTTCAACAATCAGTTCCATGCACTTTTGAGTTTAAAATTTTTCTCCTCCTCCCTCCCCGCTTCCCTCCCCAAGATGATATGCAATCTGATATAGGCTCTATATATACATTTCTATTAAACATATTTTCACATTAGTCATGTTGTAAGGAAGAATTAGAACCAATAGGTGGAACCACAAGAAAGAGGAAACAAAACAAAACAGAAGAAAAAAATAGCAAATAGTATGATTTGATCTGCATTCAAACTCCATAGTTCTTTCTTTGGATGTGGATAGCATTTTCCATCATGAGACCTTTGGAGATGTCTTAAATCCTTGCATTGCTGAGAAGGGCTAAGTCTATCAACGTTAGTCATCATTCAACGTGGCTATTACTGTGTACAATGTTCTCCTAGTTCCACTCACTTCACTCAACATCAGTCCATATAAGTCTTTCCAGGTTTTTCTGAAGTCTTCCTGTTCATCATTTCTTATAGCACAATAGTATTCCATTACATTCACCACAACTTGTTCAGCCATTCTCCAATTGATGGTCATCCTCTCAATTTCCAATTCTTTGCCACCACAAAAAGAGCTGCTATAAATATTTTTGTACATGTGGGTCCTTTTCCCATTTGTATGATCTCTTTAGGTACAGCCCTAGAAGTGCTGTTGCTAGGTTAAAGGGTATGCACATTTTTTTAGCCCTTTGGGCATAGTTCCAAATTGCTCTCCAAAATGGTTGGATCAGTTTGCAACTCCACCAACAATGCATTAGTGTTCCAATTTTTCCACATCTTCTCCAACATTTATCATTTTCCTGTTTTATCATGTTGGCCAATCTGATAGGTATGATGTGCTACCTCAGAGTTATTTTGATTTGCATTTCTTTAATCAATAGTGATTTAGAACATTTTTGCATATGACTATAGATGGCTTTAATTTTTTCATCTGAAAACTGCCTGTTCATATCCTTTGACCATTTATCAATTGGGGAATGACTTGTATTCTTTTAAATTTGACTTAGTTCTCTATATATTTTAGAAATGAGGCCCTTATCAGAGACACTGGTTGTAAAAATTCTTTCCCAGTTTTCTGCTTCCCTTCTAATCTTGGTTGCATTGGCTTTGTTTGTGCAAATACTTTTCAATTTAATATAATCAAAATTATTCATTTTGCGTTTCATAATGTTTTCTATCTCCTGTTAGGTCATAAAATCTTCTGTTCTCCATAAATCTGACAGGTGAACTATTCCTTGCTCTCCCAGTTTGCTTATAGTATCAGCCTTTATATCTAAATCATGAACCCATTTTGACTTTATTTTGATATATGGTGTAAGATTTTGGTCTATGCCTAGTTCCTGCCATACTCTTTTCCAGTTTTCCTAGCAGTTTTTGTCAAATAGTGAGTTCTTATCCCAGAAGGTGGGGTGTTGGGATTTATCAAATAGTAGATTACTATAGACATTGACTACTGTGTCTTGCATACCTAACCTATTTTACTGATCCTCTATTTCTTAGCCAGTACCAAGTAGTTTTGATGATTGTTGCTTTATAATACAATTTGAGATCTGGAAGGGCTAGGTTACCTTCCCTAGCATTTCTTTTCATTAGTTCCCTTGACATTCTGGACCTTTTGTTTTTCCAAATAAATCTTGTTATTATTTTTTCTAGCTCTATAAAATAATTTTTTGGTAGTTTTGTTGGTATGGCACTGAATAAATAAATTAACTTAGGTAGAATTGTCATTTTTATTATATTAGCTCCATCTACCCATGAGCAACTGATGTTTTCCAGTTATTTAGATCTGACTTTATTTGTGTGAAAAATGTTTTGTAATTGTGTTCATATAGTTCCTGGATTTGTTTCAGTAGATAGATACCTAAATATTTTATAATGTCTATAGTAACTTTAAATGGAATTTCTCTTTCTATCTCTTGCTGTTGGACTTTGTTGGTAATATATAAAAATGTCAATGATTTATGTGGGTTTAGTTTATAGCCTGCAACTTTGCTAAAGTTGTTTATTATTTCAAGCAGTTTTTTTACTTGATTCTCTAGGATTCTCTAGGTATATCATCATATCATCTGCAAAGAGTGATAGCTTTGTTTCTTCTTTGCCTATTCTAATACCTTCAATTTCTTTTTCTTCTCTTATTGCTAAAGCTAACATTTCCAGTACCATATTGAAAAACAGTGTGATAATGGATATTCTTGTTTCACCCCCAATCTTATTGGAAATGTTTCTAGCTTATCCCCATTACATATGATGCTTGCTGAAGGTTTTAGGTAGGTGCTACTTATCATTTTAAGGAAGACTCCATTTATTCCTATGCTCTCTAGTGTTTTTAATGGGACTGTATTTTGTCAAATGAGTGCTGTATTTTGTCAAAAGCTTTTTTCTGCACCTATTGAGATGATCATGTGGTTTCTGTTAGTTTTGTTGTTGATATGATCAATTATGCCGATAGTTTTCCTAATATTGAACCAGCCCTGTATTCCTGGTATAAATCCTACCTGGCCATAGTGTATTATTCTTGTGATAAGTTGCTGTAATCTATTTGCTAGTATTTTATTTAAAAATTTTGCATCTGTATTCATTAGGGAAATTGGTCTATAATTTTATTTCTCTATTTTGACTGTTCCTGGTTTTGGTATCAGCACCATATTTGTATCATAAAAAGAATTTGGTAAGACTCCTTCTTCACCTATTTTCCCAAATAATCTATTTAGTATTGGAATTAATTGTTCTTTAAATGTTTGATAGAATTTGCTTGTAAATCCATCTGACCCTAGGGATTTTTTTTTAGGGAGCTCATCAATGGCTTGTTCAATTTCTTTTCCTGAGATGGGGTTATTTAAGTATTTCATTTCTTCTTCTGTTAATCTGGGCAATTTATAGTTTTGTAAATATTCATCCATTTCATTAGGATTGTCAAATTTATTGGCATACAGTTGGGCAAATTATTGATTTAATTTCCTCTTCATTGGTGGTGGATTCACCCTTTTCATTTTTGATACTGGTAATTTGGTTTTCTTCTCTCTTTTTTTTAAATTAAACTAACCAAAAGTTTATCTATTTTATTGGTTTTTTCATAAAACCAGCTCTTAGTTTTATTTATAAGTTCAATAGTTTTCTTAATTTCAACTTTATTAATCTCTCTGTTGGTTTTCTGTATTTCTAATTTGGTATTTAATTGAGGATTTTTAATTTGTTCTTTTTCTAGTGTTTTTGGTTGCATGCCCAATTCATTGATCTCTTTTTTCTCTATTTTATTCATGTAAACATTTAGAGATATAAAACTTCCCCTAAGAACTACTTTCGCTGCAACCCATAAGTTTTGGTATGTTGTCTTGTTATTGTCATTCTCTTGAATGAAGTTATTGATTGTTTCTATAATTTGTTGTTCATTCTTTAGGATTAGATTATTTAGTTTCCAATTAATCTTTAGTCTGCCTTTCCCTGGCCCTTTGTTACATATAATTTTTATTGCATCATGATCTGAAAATGATGCATTTCATATTTCTGTCTTTCTGCATTGGATTGTGAAGTTTTTATGCCCTAGTACACAGTCAATTTTTTATGCCTTAGTACACAGTCAATTTTTGTACACGTGCCAAATCTGATGAGAGTAAGGTTCAAACAATGCTCATCTCCCTCCCTTCTTTCCCTCTACTGTAATAGGTTTTTGTGCCTTTTCCTGTAATGTAATTTACCCTTGTCTGCCTCCTCCTTTCCTTTTCTCCCAGTACAATCCCTTAATTAGATCCAATTAATTCAATTACTTAGATCCATTTAACCCACTTAATTAGATTTTTTTTATCATTACATCAAAGTCAACTTATACCCATCTGCTTTGTCTATATATACCCCTTTAAAATAGTGTAATAACAATACAGTTCTCAAGAGTTACAAGTGTCATCCTTCCTTGTAGGGATGTAAACAGTTTGCTTTTATTAATAACTTGTTTTTTTTCTGTCCTGTTTACCTTTTCATGTCTCTCTTGAGTCTTGTATTTGAAGATCAAATTTTCTGTTGAGCTCTGGTCTTTTTATCAGGAAGGTTTGGAAGTCTCCTATTTCATGGAATGCCCATCTCCTTCCCTGAAAGATTATGCTCATTTTCACTGGGTAGTTGATCCTTGGTTGTAATCCAAGCTCCTTTGCCTTATGAAATATTGTATTCCACTCCCTATGGTCTTTTAACAGAGAAGCTGCTAGGTCCTATGTAATCCTGACTGTGGTTCCATGATATTTAAATTGTTTCTTTCTGACTGCTTGCAGTATTTTCTCTTTGACCTGGTAATTTTGGAATTTGGCTACTATATTCCTTGGTGTTTTCAATTTGGGATCTCTTTCAAGAAGTGATCAGTGGAGTCTTTCTATGGCTATTTTACCCTCTGGTTCTAGGACCTCAGGGCAGTTTTCCTTTATGATTTCCTGAAAGATGCTGTCCAGGCTCTTTTTTTCATCCTGGTTTTCAGGTAGACCAATAATTTTTAAATTGTCTCTCCTGGATCAATTTTCCAGGTCGGTTGTTTTACCAGTGAGGTATTTTACATTTTCATCTATTTTTTTCATTCTTTTGTTTCTGTTTGACTGATTCTCCATCTCTCATAGAGTCATTAGCTTCCACTTGCCTAATTCTAAGTTTTAATGAATTGTTTTCTTCTATTAGATTTTGTACCTCCTTCTCCATTTGGCCCATTTTACTTTTTAAGGAGTTCTCAGTGAGTTTTTGTGCCTCCTTTTCTGTTTGGCCAATTCTGCTTTTTAAGGAGTTGTTTTTGGACAATTGTTTTTTTTAGGGACTTGTTTTCTTCAGTGTACTTTTTTTTCCAGTTGGCCAATTGTATTTTTTAAGGACTTGTTTTCTACAGTTAATTTTTGTCCTTCCTTTTCCAAGCTATTGACTCTCTCTTATTTGACATTTAAAATCCTTCTTGAACTCTTCCAAGAAGGCTTTTTGGGCTTCAGACCAGTTCACATTCCCTTTTGAGGTTTTGGATGTGGGTTTGTTGACAATGTTGTCCTCTTCTGAATTTCTGCTTTGATCTTCCCTGTCCCCATAATAAGAATCTATGGTCATTGTACATTTCTTTTCACTCGTGGTGTTTGCTTATTTCGTGGCCTTTAAAAAAAAAATTGAGCTCTCCTGCTGGGGAGTAGGGGGCACTGACCCAAGCTTCTTGTGATGGGGGCCTGGGGCCTGGTCACTGGTTGTGTGTGCTGGGGCCTCAGGTGCTGGCAGTTGGAGGCTGTAGGGTTCTGGCAGCTTATTAGGTTGGAGTCAGCAACACTGGAACTCTAGGGGTAGGGGTGGGGAGTTTGGCCCTTGGAGGATGCCTGCTCACCCGGGTCTTTCTTTAGCTCCTGCTCCCCCAGGCCTTGCACTCCTTTCTTTGGCTCCTGCTCACCTGTGCCTTGCATATGAGCGTTTTGCTGCTGCAGGATGTTTCTCAGTCTGGAGCTTTCCTCTTGGCATTGTGCTTCCCAGAGTTTTGCTGAGGCACCTGGAGACTTGGCTGCCAGAGAACGCACATGGTGGTTTTCCAAGCTGGTTTCGCTGGTTCTCCTGCCCATATTGAGGCACTTAGGGGTCCTGGTGTTGGTGTTTGCCTGCTCCACCACTTTGGGGTTCAGAATCTACCCCTGGTATGCTGAGGTGGGGCTTTCTGATGGCTTACTGGGATGCCTCCCATTCTATACTGCTCCCCTTCCCCCAGAGTGAGAGGGGCTTTTCACATTAATCCCTCAAGCTTCCTGGGCTACCATACTGCTGCACCCCATCTTTCTGCTGGTTCAGCTATTCCAAGGTTTTTCTTGGGGCCGTATTTTCTGGGCTTTCAGCAGTCAGTAAAGGAGAGTGAAAGTGACTTTCTTCCTACTCCACCATCTTGGCTCCCAGAAGCAGAACTCTCCACAAGATCATTTTTTAAAAGGTTCACAGACCCCAGTTTATACTCCTTTGCTCATAGAAAATAGAATGTGAGAGATGGTAGGAAATGTACAACATAGAGGAGTTTTGGAGGGGGTCTTTGGGCATTGAATGTCAGAGCTGGGAGGGTTCTAAGAGATCATATTGTCTAACTCCATCATTTGACAAGGAAGAAAACTAAGCCTTAGAATGGACAATCACTTGCCCAATGTCATTGTGCATTAAGTGGCAAGATTAGTTTTTTTTGTCCTAGGATTCACTCTCAACTGTTGAGAATTTCTTGGTGAAGTTGGTTTAGAGTTATAGGAATGGGCTCTGGCTAGAGGGGTGGAGGAAGGGCAGGTTCCACAAGATTAGGGAATGAGTGGTGGGGGTAAGGAATTTGGCCTGGGAATAGGGCCTGGCCTGAGACCATGAGCCAGGACAGAGCGGATAGTGATTACAGTGCCAGCTTGTGTCTGGCCTGAAAATATGCTTGTAAATGTACAAGAAGATTCTTCCACGTGGGATTTGGCTTTAAATTAAGCTAAAGGATTTCCTTTTTGGTTTCAGACCCCTTTTTGATGCAATCAGTCATTCCATAGTATATTTCCTCTTCCTTACCTCATCACTTAGCTTACCAACACCCTTTCCAGAGGGACAAATAGTTACCAACCAATCAATGAGACAATTCCCATCAGTTCAAAAATCAGAACAATTCACCTTGGCCCACTGATCTCCAGAAATATTGGCAGCAAATATCTCCTTCTATACTGGCATTTATTGGCCTTTTTGGTTGTAGATCACATGATTCTGAGGCCTCAATTTCTTCTTCTGTCAAATAGGATAGTATTTATAAAGTACTACTTAGCACAGTGCTTGGCACGGTGGGACCAAATGGTACATAGTTCTGATATTCTATGTTCTGTGTTCTAAGTTCCCTTCCAGCTCTGACATTTTCCAGCTCTATGAACCCAAGGACAAACTCACATGCCATTTCCTACAGAAAGCTTTTACATGTTGTTTCCTGCCAAGTAGAACATAAGTTCTTTGAGGGCAAATCCTGTTTTTGTATTGTCTGTGGACCCCTAGCATTTAGCACAGTGCCTGGAACCTAGTAGGTATTTAATGAATGCTTGCTAAGATTGAATTGGATTAGCATTGAACCCTAGGCTCAAGGAGTCATCTAATGACTATTTTTGCTATTTTTTTCCTCTTTGAGAGCACTAGGCAATGCTGGACTGGGAAGAGTTACAAGTGGCGGACAGGTTTTGGGGGATGAGGGAGGTTGGGCCACTGGGCTGGGCTACCCCTGGAGACTTTAGTTTTAGGTTGATTCGCCTCTATATAGTTGTCAGGGGCCTTCTTTCTTTCTTTCTTTCTTTCTTTTTCTTTCTTTCTTTCTTTCTTTCTTTCTTTCTTTCTTTCTTTCTTT
>NW_020945437.1:24836907-24956047 GCF_900497805.2 Vombatus ursinus
TTTCTTTCTTTCTTTCTTTCTTTCTTTCTTTCTTTCTTTCTTTCTTTCTTTCTTTCTCTTTTTTTTTTCTTTCTCATTCTTTGTTTTTTTTAATGTATTTACAGAGTTTATCAGTTCTTTCTCTGGAGGGAGACAGCATTTTTTTCATCATGAGTCATTTGGAATTGTCTTGGATCATTACATTGATCAGAGTAACAAAGTCTCACATCCCTTCATTTTTTTTTTTGGAATAATAGATTCATACTCATGCCCTCTGTCTATGTAGACTTTTTCTAACTGCTCCAATAATGATAAAGTTCTTAGGGGTTAGATGCATCATCTTCCATATAGGATTGTAAATAATTTCATTTTACTGAGTCTCTTATGATTACTCTTTCATGTTTGCCTTTTTATGCTCCTTTTGAGTCTTGTGTTGGAATTTCAGATTTTCTATTCAGCTGTTTATTTTTTTATAAGAAATGCTTAAAAGTCCTCTATTTCATTAAATATCCCTTTCCCCCCTGAAGGAAAATACTCAATTTTTCTGGGTAGGTTATTCTTGGTTGTAATCCTAGCTCCTTTGCCTTCCAGAACATAATATCCCAAGCTCTTTGCTCCTTTAATGTGGAAGTTGCTAGATCTTGTGTGGTCCTGATTATGGCTCCATGATATTTGAATTGTTTCTTTCTGGCTGCTTGCGATATTTTTTCCTTGACCTGGAATTTGGCTCTAATATAACTTGGAGTTTTCATTTTGGGATCTCTTTCATGAGGTGGTCTGCAGATTCTTTCAGTTTCTATTCTTACCCTCTGGATTCAAGATAATTGGGGGCAGTTCCCCTTTATAATTTCTTGAAATATGATGTCTAGGCTCTTTTTTAAATTATGGCTTTCAGGTAGTCCAATAATTCTTAAATTCTCTCTCCTTGATCTATTTTCTGGGTCAGTTGTTTTTCAAAGGAAATTTTTCACATTTTCTTCTATTTTTAAATTCTTTTGACTTTGTTTTATTGTTTCTTGATGTCTCATGACGTCAATAGCTTCCATTTGCCCAATTCTAATTTTTTAAAATTAATTTATTTTGAATTATCAACAATCACTTCCATAAGCTTTTGAGTTTTAAATTTTTCTCCCCCTCCCTCTCCACTTCCCTCCCCTACACAGCACGCAATCTGATATAGGCTTTACATATGCATTCCTATTAAACATATTTTCACATTAGTGATGTTGTAAGTAAGAATTAGAACTAATAAGAGGAACCACCAGAATGAGGAAACAAAACACAACAGAAGAAAAAAAATAGCAAACAGTATGCTTTGATCTGCATTCAAACTCCATAGAGTTCTTTCTTCTTTGTGGATAGCATTTTCCATCATGAGGCCTTTGAAGATTTCTTAGATCCTTGTATTGCTGAGAAGGGATAAACTTAAGTTTATCAATATTAGTCATTGCACAATGTGGCTGTTATTGTGTACAACATTCTCCTGGTTCTGCTCACTTCACTCAGCATCAGTCCATACAAGTCTTTCCAGGTTTTTTTAAAGTCTACCTGCTCATCATTTCTTATAGCACAATAGTATTCCATTACATTCATATACCACAACTTGTTCAGCCATTCCCCAATTGAATTGGCATCCTCTCAATTTCCAATTCTTTGCCATCACAAAAAGAGCTGCTATAAATATTTTTGTACATGTGGGTCCTCCAATTCTAATTCTTAAAGAGTTCTTTTCTTCAGTGAGATTTTGTATCTCTTTTCCCATTCGGCTAATTCTGCTTTTTAAGGACTCCTTTTCTTCAGTGAATTTTTGTGCCTCTTTTGCCATTGTCAATTCTGTTTTTTAAGATGTTATTTTCTTCAGTATTTTTTGTGTGCCTCTTTTACCAAGCTGTTAATTCTCTTTTCATAATTTTCTGCACCACTCTCATTTCTTTCCCTAATTTTTCCTCTACCACTCTTATCTTTTTCTTTAATGCTTCCAGGAGTTTCTTGTTGGGCCAGCATTTTTCCTTTGAGGTTTTGTTCGTAGTTGTTTTCTTTTTGCTGTCTTCTTCTGAGCTTATGTTTTGGTCTTCCCTGCCACCATAGTAGCTTTTTATGGTCAAGTTCTTTTTTTGTTGTTTGCTTATTTTTCCAGCATATTTCTTGACTTTGAACTTGATGTTAAAGTTGGGCTCTGCTTCCCTGGGGGGGGAGCTGTGAGGGACTGTCTATGTTGGCAACTACCAGGTGGGCGCTGTGGCAAGATTAGGGTAAGATCTGGGTATTTTGGAAGTCAAGGCAGGGGCTGTGGTAGGCGGAGTCGTAGTGAACTGGGATGGGCTGAGTACGGAGAAGCCCTGAGGCAGTGGGCAGTGCTATGTGAGATAAGCTGGGTGCAAGGAAGTAGCCAGAGCTTGTGCTCCTGAGGCAAGGGGCGGTGCCACATGGGAGTGGGACGGCAGAGGACTGAGTTCCTTTGCTTAGTCCCCTCCCTATATGCAACGTCAACCCCAGACGCCTCCTTCCTGTGACCTTCCTGACTTCCTGGGTCCCATTGTGTAGCACTAATCCCAGACGCCTCCCTCCTGTATCCGGTCCTAGCCTCCTACGTCACTCCCTCTCCCTTGGTGTGCTAAACTCAGACAGCCCTTCTGGTATCTGACCCTACTATCATTGGCTAGTAAGCGGGCTGGGGAGGAGGGGCTAAGTAGGTACTTAAGGAACAAGCGTGGTCAGATCACGTGCTCTCTTGGCTCCTGCTCTGTTGCTCTGGCCTTCCTGCTTGGCCTTGCTGTGATGGCCTCTGAATAAAGCTCTGGTGTTGGCGCCTCCCGATGGCTCGTCTCTGTGTGTTTATCCGGGTGAGGACTGAAGACTGATGAGTGAGTATGACTCTGGCAGCCTGCTCCTTATAGGAGGAGTGTTTGGTGCAGTCGGCATAAGGTCGGCGCGGCCAGTACAGGGGGCAGTGGGAAAGCACTGTCGCAAGTTTCAGGCTTTTCTGCACTGCTGTTTTCAGAGCTAGTCCTGGGGGTCTGCAAGTTTTTCAGTGCTTTTAAGGTGGTGTGATGTGAGGAAAGGTGTGGTCTCTGTTCTCCTGGTCTGTACTCTGGTCTATTCCTGAGAAGGACCCCTGCTCCCCTGAAGCTACAAGCACTAGGGCTCCTCTTGGCCCTGGAATGGAACTATGAGGGAACTCGACAAGCAGCAGCACCACCAGTAGCAGCAGCAGCACCAGTACCAGCAGTGGGCCTTAGAGATGGCTGCAACAGTGGTGGTGGTGGCTATGGCAGCAGCTTCAGGAGCTCTCAACCCAGAGACAGTAAAGGGGTCAGACAACTAGTCAGAAATAAATCCAGTGGGCAGCTAGGTGGTGCAGTGGATAGAGCACCGGCCCTGGAGTCAGGAGGACCTGAGTTCAAATCCAGCCTCAGACACTAGCTGTGTGGCCCTGGGCAGGTCACTTAACCCCAACTGCCTAGAAGTTTAAAAAAAAAAAAAAAAGAAATTCCAGGGGGCAGCTAGGTGGCGCAGTGGATAGAGCACCAGCCCTGGAGTCAGGAGGACCTGAGTTCAAATATGGCCTCAGGCACTTGACACTAGCTGTGTGACACTGGGCAAGTCACTTAACCCTATTGTTTAGCCAAAAAAATAAAAAAGGAAGAAATAAATTCCAAGGAACCCTTTGCTGGCACTGGGAGCAGCAGGCACTGATTGGCAACTCTATTTCTCATACACAGTTCTGGGCCAAAGTTCCAGGGTTAAGAGGAATGCTTGTGGTTGGTCACAAGGGAGCAGGGGCCCTGATCACAGGTCATTTCAATGTAGATGCAATTATTAGGTTATCGGTTTTTGCTTTATATCCTTTAAGATACATTAAAAAAAAAAAAAACATATCGACTACAAACGTGAAGGGGAAAAAAAAGCATGCTGCCCAAACAGATTTTCACATTTCAGCAATATTTCACCCATTCATTTAGTAAAGTTTTAACAAACGTCATAATAACATGAACTTGAAATATCTATAGGCATTTTCATTGATGCTCAGCTCATGATGTGGCATTGGTGATGTTGTAAACAGCCGAAAAACAAGGGCTGCCATGTGGCTAACTACAGAGGCACAAGCCTGCTTCTTCCCACAGGAACACACCAACTAGTGACAGTTAGGATCTTCTGGACACGCACCTGCAGGGCAGCTGGCATCATGGCCCCACATAGCCGTATTCATCTGCTGATGCCTGGCTGTTTGTCTATCAGAACATCAATGCACTTCTTAATCATGCTAATGCTTGGATTAAGCCAAGCTCTTGACTGACTAATGACCTCCTGAATAAGAGCATTGTGCAGCAACACTTTTCCAGCTGTCACGAGGAGGAGTATAGCAGCTTGGAGGTACATTTTCTTGCCTTTATCTACAGCACTTCTGATATGCTCCATTCCCTGTGGTGGGTCTTTTTGCGTCGATGTGGTAATTTTAAATTTTGTTCTTTTACTGATGAAGTTCATATTTAATGAAAAAGTAGAGTCTGCATCTGTATCTTCCTTTTCTGAATCATGGTTAATTATTTTCACTTCAAGTAATGATTTGATAGTTTTGTCAATTCATCTATGTGATGTCATGTAGCTCTTTGAAACTGATGGCTTCATTATTATTAAAAGCAAGTAGCCTTGGGAGGGGGGAAAATTTAGAATTCAAAATCTTATAAAAGTGAATGTTGAAAACGAAAAATAAATAAATAATTTAAAAAAAATTTTAAAAATTAAAAAAGCAAGTAATACTGTCATGTGGTATATTGTCTCTATGGCCACATAGGGTTTGGACAAATAATTCATTTTAATTTCACCTGTACAAAAATAATATAACCATGTAAACTTCCTTCCCCTGAAATGCTGACTGTAAAATAATTCAAACATCTGTACACTTTTTTCCCGTTTCTGAGGGATGGCAAATGTAGAAGAAGCAGCCCGAGTAGCCTATAGGACATAGATTTGAAAACTAATTCCCAAATCGATTACAGTGTCCTGATTTTTTATAAAACTGTTGAATTTGTTGTTGAGATCAGCACTAATATTCATGTCTGCATACATTCGATGGAGTTTGCTTGTAAACTCATATCCACAGGCTTACTTTAATTTCTTAATAGATCAAGGCTTCTTCAGAATTCATAGACACACATAAGCCGTGAATGAAATGTTTGGCCAACATTCTACCGTAAAACTTTTGAAAAACATCTTATCGTCAATATATTTGAAAAAAATAATGAAGTTAGTGAGCTTGTCCTTCACATTTTCAGTCATTCCTTTTTTTTTTAGCAAGTCGTCGTAGAAGTTGGTCAGTAGCTCAGGTGCTTTGCAAATAGATTTGGGTTCTTTATAGTTTACTCCAGATGTCAGAGTCTTATCCAGAGCATTCATGAAGTGTTGATCACCATTCAAAATAGTATTGATAAGTTGGGCAAATTTACCACACATCTCCAAAACTGACTCCTTAGATTGAGTTGGCAATATTTTCCTGAGAAAGATTACCCATTGCTTGCTCTAAGACCCTCATAATGAGTATGGTTCTTGAATCATATGAGGTAAACCACTCAACACAGCGTGAAGAAAGGTGTACATATTTGCCATGTCCCTTCTTTTCTTTTGTTGGATAATATTGTGACATTCTGCATGTAGAAACTGTAAGTGGTCTACGACCCTTCGCTGCTGACATTCGTGAATCACTTTACTCTAAGAACTTGGATGTAAATGTTTTCTACATCACATTTCTTCATCTTCTAATCTACCTAAGACCTTTTCCATATATTGTGAACAGTTTGATTCTTGTAACAAATTTGAAGCCTCTTGTTTCTAATACTCCCCTATTTCAGGAAGAAAAGACAACTCAAGAATTTCCTGATAAAACTTGAAAGGGAATTTTTTTCTTACACTCTTCAACATGAACAAAGGAGTTAATAACCAACCCCATGGATTACTCTTTGGTTTGGTTCTTCCCCACAGCGCTCATTTTTATTTCTCGAAGGAACCTTTGTATAAGGATTGCCCAATGTGGCTCAATCATCAACTTTCTCCACATATCCAATGCTAGCTCTCCTATTTCCATAAGTAGTTCATTCATTTTTGCACTAACATAACCATACTGAACGTCAGCTTCCGTCAGTTTATTCTTCTTAATAAATTATGTGTTGAGATACTTGTATAAACAGTCCATATAATCTGCCCCCTTGCTACATTCTTCCCAATACCTATGATACATAACCAATATTTATTCTTCAAACTCCAGAACTCTCTTGTGCAAATGGAGTACATGATTTAAAAAAAAAATTGTAGACTCTGTGTGATCTTTCACTAAGAGGTTCAGGATAGGCCACACAAAATCATTCCAAGTAGTTCTTTCAACATAATCCAATATGGTTGCCTTTAAGAGTTTGTTTCATATTGCATCAAAATCCACTATTCTTGGTTTCAGGGACATTGTAGGAGTTTAGTGTTGAAACCTGTGTGGAGAGGTTTGAGAGGAGTGGAAGGTCAAACCAGGCCAGGGCTATTAGCTGGGACCCCTCCTGACGGTGCTGCCATGACTACACTGCCTTGGAGGTCCAGGCCCCATTGGGGAAGGGGTAGGGCAGATGGAGAGGGGACCTCAGAGAAGGGGAGTACCAGCAACAGGGGAGGAGGCAAAGGCAGAGAGCCAGGGCCTGCTGGGGTGCCTGTGCACACCCTCTAAGCTGTCTTTGGCTGGAAAAACATCTCACTCCGACCTTTAGTTGGCTCTGCTACTCCAAAATTTTATTTGAGGAGTTATTTTAAAGTTGTTTGTGGGAACGTTGAGAGAATTCAGCTGGGTTACTGCCTGTGTTCTGCCATCTTGGTTTCACCACAGCCCTTTCTTGTTCTTCCCCATTTGCTTTTCAGGATCTTCATCTAGATCATACCCACTAACCCTGGGTATCCCCTCTTTAATTTCTCACAGAAGTTCCCAAACTTATTTGGTCTACCATCCCCTTTTCAAAAAATCACTCAGCACCCCCCTGAAAATTGGCTTTCTTTAACCCATTAATGGTTTTTTTGAAATTTGCATCATTTCAAAAAATATAAAATATTTTTAAAAAAATGATGCATCTCAAATTTAATAATTTATTGTAAATTTATGGGATTTTTCCTGCATTGAAATTTTGATGACGCAATATTGCATCGCGTAACTCCATAGTGGGCCTGCGTAACCTGCAATTCGCCAAAGGTCACAGGTTGTGCAGGTCTACCATACAGTATCATCTTGTAAGCAAGTCATTACGTGCACATATTCCTGCCGATGCATGCTGGACTTTCTGACAACATGCAACATGCTCGCCTGCCAACCCTTGCTTCTTAAGACCTATTGGTTGACTTGACCACTGATGGGTTATAATTTGCATTTTGTGTGTTTGTTTGGAAAATAATGTAATCACTATGACTTTAACTCTGTTTCACAACAGATGAAACATGTACAAACAGTTTTCAAAATTTTCTTCTCTTCTTTCCTTATGCTTCCACTGCCCCCTTATTTTTATTCAATGCCCCACAACTGCACCTGAGGCTACTATTGCCTCCCCATCCTTCCAGCACCTCCCAGGGGGCAGCATCGCCCACTTTGGAAACCTGTGCTTACTAATTCACTTAGTGATCTCATTAGCTCCCTTGGGTTCAATTAACATCTCTATACAGATGATTCTCACATCTATTAGTCTACCCCAACCTCTCTCCTGACGTCCAGTCTCACATCTTCAACTTCCTGTTGGACATCTCAAACTAGATGTACAGTAGACAGATTCCTCTCAACAAACACGTTCTAGAATGAGCTCATCTTTCCCCTCCCTCCCCTCCTTCTAACTTCCCTATTACTGTTAAGGGTAGAACTATCCTCTCAGTTGCCCCTAGGCCTGCAACCTAGATGTCACCCTCCCTCATGCTCTTTCACCACTATACCCAGTCAGTTCCTAAATCCGATCATTCCTACCTTCAAAATATTTCTTCTATAGACCCCTTTCTCTCATCTGATACTACCACCACGCTAGTGCAGACCCTCATCATTTCCCTCCTGGAATATTGCAGTAGTCTCCTGGTTGTTTTCCCTGATTCAAGTCCCTCCCCCATCCTCCACTCAGGTGTCAGATTGATTTTCCCAAAATATACATCTGATCATGTCACTTCCCTATTCAGTAAACTCCATTGCAATTCTATCACCTCTATGGTCAACTATAAAATCCTCTTTAGTTTTTGTCTTTTTTAGGCAATAGGGGTTGAGTGACTTGCCCAGGGTCACATTCCTAGTAAATGTCTGAAGTTGGATTTGAACTCAGGTCTTCCTAACTCAAGGACCCATACTCTATCCATTGTACCACCTTGCCACCCCCTCTGTATGGCTTTTAAAGCTCTTCACAAAATACACCATCTCATCTGCGCATTTTCACTGGGAGTCCCCTATGCCTGGAATTCTTTTCCTCCTCATCTCCACCTCCGCCTTCTATATTCTAAGTCCTAGCTTAACTCGCAGCCTTTTCATATCTCCTTTGATGCTGGTGCCTTTACTTTAAGATTATGTTCAGTTTATCTTGCATATGGCTTATTCATACACAGTTGTTTGCACATTGTTTCCCCCATTAGATTCCATGGTCTTTGATTGCTTTGTTTTAATTTGCCTTTCTTTGCACCCCCAGCACTTAGCATAGTGCCTGCTGTCTGGGTGGCATTTCATAAGAATGTGTTGATTGGCACAGGCTCTAACAAAAGGTCTCTGTGGAAAAGGCTAGATAATCATCTTTCACCCTCCTCTTATCTTGGTTCCTTCCACGATCTTAGAATTTAGAGCTGGTAGGGCTGGTAACCCAATCCTTTCTCTTTTTGTTAAGTTTCATTGATTCCTTTTGTTTCAGTTTTTGTTTTTTCTACCAAGTAGTAATTTCCTGATATCCTCTACTCACCTATTGAGCCTTTCTCCTAACAAAGAAAAACAGTTTAAGCAAAACCAAAGAAAAAAAAAAACAATTAGAGCTATCCAAAATGCGAATGGACGCCCCTGGAGGTCCTGGTTTCCTCCTTCCTGGAGGTCTTCTGACCAAGGTTGGATGCTAACTACTCTTCAGGTATGTTGCAGAGGGGCTCTTTTGTTGAGTTATGAAGTAGATGCCCTCACAAGTCCCTTCTGTCTCTGTGATAATGCACCAAACTGTTGTGGCTGACAATGTATACAATGTTTTACCCCACTCTGTTGCCCACCCCTCACTTATTCTCAAAACCCATTCATTTTTTTTACAGATCAGGAAATTGAGGCTCCAAGAATTTAAGTGAGTTGCTGGAGGTCATACAACTAGATAGTAGCTAGATGGGATTTGAAGAGATCCCGGACCCCAAATGCAGCACCCCACTTTTCACTGGTGGGGGATCATAACGATCACAACGATCATAAAAATCAGAGATTCTCAGTGATGGAAGATACCTCGGCAGCGGCTTGATAGGAATACTCTCTATGATGTCCCTGATACCCGGGCATCCAGTCTCTACCTGAAGACCTCTAGGAAAGGAGAACCACTGCCAAGGTGGCCCATTTCACTTGCCCAGATCTAACTGTTAGGAAGCTGTACCTTCTGTTTCACCTAAGCCGGCTTCTCTCAGGCTTCTAATCAATCAACCAGTCAATCAATCCACATTTACTCTGTGCTGCCTTTAGGACCAGTTTCCATGCTTCCCTTTCCTCCAGCCACCAGCCCTTCAAAGCCTTGTGCTAAAGGGATCATCATTCACAGGACATCAGGAATTCAGAGTTGGGAGGGACCTTTTGTTGTTCAGTCGTTCACAGTTGCGTCAGACTAGTCATGACCCCAGCTGGGGTTTTCTTGGCAGAGATACTGGAGTGCTTTGCCATTTCCTTCTCCAGCTCATTTTACAGATGAGGAAACTGAGGCAAGCAGGGTTAAGTGACTTGCCCAGAGTCACACAGCTAGTCAGTGTCTGAGGCCAGATTTGAATTCAGGAAGAGTCTTCTTGATTCCCAGTCCACCATTCTATCCACCTAGCTGCCCTGTGCAGGACCTTAGAGATCATCTAATCCAGTGTCCTCATTTTACAAAGGAGGAAACTGAGGCTCTCAAGAGGTTAAAATGAAGGCCTGGGTAGAATTCTGGGATAAGCTCAGTCAGGGCATTGGGGATATTTTTGAGTGGAGAGGTCTCAGAAAGAGGAGACACTTGGCAGAAGAACCTAAGATGCCAAGATCCTTCCTGCAACATTAGTTTCATCCCCCTCAGGCTCACTGCTGGCCTTCTGAAGTGCTAAACCAGGGGTGGGGAATCTGCAGCCTCGAGGCCACATGTGGTCCTCTAGGTCCTCAAGGGCAGCCCTTTGACTGAATCCAAACTTCACAGAATAAATCCCGTTAATTAAAGGATTTGTTCTATAAAACTTGGACTCAGTCAAAAAGTCTGCACCCAAGGACCTAGAAGGCCCCAATGTGGCCTCAGGTCGCAGGTTCCCCACCCCTGTAAAACTTTCTCCTGAGCTCTGCACCTTAGAAAGCCTTCTCCAGAAAGTGATTGCCACTGTGCTCCGTTGTGGTCCCCATTCAGCTCACTATATCACCTATCTCCACTCTCCTCCCAGGATTGCTCATTTGTGCCAGTGAACCCTCTATGGTCCCTGCCCTTCATATGTCCTGCTTCATGAAGTCTCAGCACAGGGAAGCAGCTGTCTCCATCCCAATTACTCTTCTTTCCCTGTCTGTCCTCACTTTCAAAAGTCTCTGCCATCCCATGTACCACATCATTTCTCCTGGGCTTGCCCTCAGCCCAGATGAACCCCCTATGGCTGTGTTACCAGCCCAGGTAGGATTATGCTTCTAAAGACAAGGCCTATGGATTATTGGGGTTGAATTATTCTAATTGCAGGCAGCTAAGTGGCAAAGTGGATAGAACTCCTGGCCTGGAGTCAGGAAGACTCATCTTCCTGAGTTCAAATCTGACCTCAGACACTTACTAAGCTGTGTGACCCTGGGCAAGTCACTTAACCTTGTTTCCCTCAGTTTCCTCATCTGTAAAATGAGCTAAAGAAGGAAATAGAACTCTAGTATCTTTGCCAAGAAAACCCCAAATGGGGTCACAAAGAGTCAGACACAACTGAAATGACTGAACAACAATTCTAATTGCAAGGTGATAGGAACTGTCCCTTAATTTAACTGTGTTCCCTATTCATCCCTCTCTGTGTTGAGAGATGGAGTCTCATAGGTTATAGAACATGAAGACTCCAGAATATCTTAACTGAAAGGGACCTTGGAACACAGGATGTCACAGATAGAAGGAACCTTAGAACACAGAATGGCAGAGCTGGGAGGTACTTAGAAATCACCTAGTCCAGGGGTTCTTACCCTTTTGTGTGTTGTGGACCCCTATGACAGTCAGTCTGGTGAAACGTACGAACTCCTTCTCAAAATCATATATATATATATATATATATATATATAATACACACACACACACACACACACACACACACACACATATATATATATATTTTTTAGGCAATTGGGCTTAAGTGACTTACCCAGGGTCACACAGCTAGTAAGTGTCAAGTGTTTGGTCTGAGGCCAGATTTGAACTCAGGTCCTCATGACTTTAGGTCCAGTGTCAAATTGTTCTTCCTAAAGGGCACACCTGACCATCATCATTCCCCTATTTCATCAAATTTAAAATTCTCTATTTGACTTTTAAAGCCCTTTATAACTTGGTCCCCTCCTACCTTTCTAATCTTCCTATCCCTTATACTCCACCTCACATACTCTGATCCATTTCTTGCTAACTGTAATTATTTATTTATCTAATATTTCTTTAAAAAATGAATTTGTATATCAAATACCCTGTTTGCTTCTGCTTTATTTTGAAAGAAATCCTCCCTTTAAAAAAATCCATATTTTTTTCCAATGGTGTTTGAGCATAGCTTTGTAGAATGTATTATTTTGGGGTTCTTTTCAGAATTTCATATTTTAGAATTTCCTTCTATTTCTCATAAATAGGGAGTAGTCTTGAGTAATTTGGACTTTTTCTTATTATATGATGCTCTTTCTTCTGGTTACCTGCAATATATTTTACTTAAAACAAGAGTTCCTTGGTTTGATCATGATGTTTCTTAGTGAGTTAAATCTGAGGTATCTCTCTGTCAGTTGTCTATAGATTCGTTCATCTCACTTTTGCTTTTTGTTTCCAATATATCTGGGCAATTTTCCTGAATGACTTTTTGAATTACAGCCTTTAGGCTTTTTGTTTCATTGTGTTTTTCTGGGAGGCTTACCCTTTGACAGTCTCTTCATAAGACAGTTTGCTAATTTGGAACTATGCCCAAAGGGCTATAAAATTGTGCGCGCTCTTTGACCCAGCAATACCACTTCTAGGTCTTTATCCCAAAGAGATCATGAAAACAGGAAAAGGACCCACATGTATAAAAATATTTATAGCAGTTCTTCTTGTGGTGGCAAAGAATTGGAAATTCAGGGTATGCTCATCAATTGGGGAGTGGTTGAATAAATTGTGGTTTATGAATATAATGGAATACTATTGTACTGAGAGAAATGATGAGCAGGTGGACTTCAGAAAAACCTGGAAAGACTTACATGAACTGATGCTGAGTGAAGTGAGCAGAACCAGGAGAACATTGTCCACAATAACAGCCACATTGGATGATGACTGACTTTGATAGACTTGACTCTTCACAGCAATGCAAGAATCTAAGACAATTCCAAAAGACTCATGATGGAAATTGCTATCCACATCCAGAGAAAGAACTATGGAGTCTGAATGCAAATGGAAGCATACTATTTGCTCTCCTTTTCCTTTATTGTTTTGTTTTATTGCTTCATTCTTATGGTTCCTCCCATTAGTTCTAATTGTTCTTTACATCATGACTAATGGAAAAATATGCTTAATACGAATGTATAAGTACAGCCTATATTAGATTGCATGTGCTGTCGTGGGGGGGGCTCGGGAAGAGTGGGAGTGGTGAAAATGTAAAACTCAAAATCTTATGGAAGTGAATGTTGAAAACTAAAAATAAATGAATTAATTATAAAGAAGACAGTTTGCTAACCTTGCATTCCTTGCCTAAATATAGCCGACCAAGCCAGTTATCTGTTACTTAGGAACTTCTTGGTACCTAGGTAGGTCAATCAATGGTTAAACATGGAGCCACTTTTGTCAGATAGGGCCTAACAATAGGTCAACCCTATCTTCATATAATATCCTATCTTCAAGTGCAGTTCCTTGGCTTGTAGAGCTGATATATGTTTTTCTCTTTTGTCATCTAAAAAATCATTCAATTAGTTTTTCTTTTAACTACAATTATGTTCTAAAAATGTGGCTTAAAATGTGTTTTTCTGCTATTATCTTTTTCAGAGAATCTTTGATTTTGGAGAATTTCTCCACTGCTTATTCTAAATTCTCTAATCTCTTTACTGTCATATTGATTTCACTCAGACCCTTAGCAGCCATTTGGTCCATACATGCTGGATCAAGAATCTACTCTACTGCTTATAAAGTTCTAGTGATGGAGAACCAACTACCTCTGAAGACAACCCATTTTACTTCCGTTTGGCTCTAATTGTTAGGAAGTTTTTCAAGCCTGAACCACCTCTTCGCTACTGCCACCCATTGTTCTTAGTTCTTCTCTTAGATATGAAGCAGACCTTTCTTCTATATGACATTGCTACAAATATGACTCTCCCCCCTCTACATCTCCTCTTGCCTAGGCTAAATAGCTCCATTTCTTTCAACAGATCTCCATAAAGCACTGTCTTCAATCCTCTCACCATCTTCCTCACTGTCTTTTAGACTTCCTCCAGCTTCCCAATGACATTCCATAAAAGTGATGCTCCTATGTGACCCAACCAAGCGCAGGACAATAGAATCCACTTCCCTTAGTATGGACGTTATGTGCTATAATGCATTCTAGAACAGTATTTGCTCTTTTGTCTTCCCTGTAATACTGTTGATTCATGTGGAGCTTGAAGTCCATTAAATGCCCACAAAGGCATGTTTCACACTGTGGTGTAGCCAAGTCTCATTACCCTATTTCTTCTTTGAGAGCTCTAACTTCAATCCTAACTCATTTATTTTAAACATTAATTTAATGATCTTTTGAACCATTCTGGAGGTTTTTGCAGCTGTTCATTGCCACTTCATGGCACATAGTAGGTACTTAATAAATGCTCGTTAATTGATTGATTGCTTTCTGGGTGCATTCATAGAATTTATTCTATAGAATGCTTTCTTTTTCTTCAGGGATTTTCAAATTAATTTCCTTTACTTCATCATAATTATTCATTGCATTCCCTGACCTCTTTTATCAACTGTGTACTCATTTCTCCTACTTTCTCAGTTTTTCTAGTTTTTTTTCTATGATGTTCTAATATAATTGGCCTTTTTGCGGAAGTTCTTTCCCTTCCATACTACATAATCTGATGCAGGCCAGCACTATTGGGTCTCACTCCCATCCCTGGCCCCTTACTTCCTCTCATCCAGACCTCCAGGGTTGGAGGAGGACTGGTTAGTAAGTCCAGTCATTATGAACCTGCATAGCATGCATTAGTATGACACAAGTCCTTATGTGGAAGAAGCTGACGAGCCTGTTTCCAAGAGAGTTGTGATAATGTATGATGGAAGTGCCTTGAAGAAACTTTGGAACAGACATAGATATTCTATAATTGCTTGTGATCTGCTAATCACTTGCTGAATGGTAGCTTCTTTAATTGGCTACAGTAGAACTAGAGCTAGAGAATCCTTCAAAGGGCCTCTCCTCTTGCCTCTTGGATAGACCTCTGTTCTTTCCTAAAGGTGACCTGTGAGAAAGAATGCTGTAAGTGAAGAGGCCTTGGTTCCTCTCCCTCCAAGCCAACATGTGGCCTTATGAATTTGGTCTTGGTTCTTTGCCTGCCACAGTCCTCTTTTTGGAGAAGTTGGAAAGTGTGGACTCGTACATGTTGAAAGGTCAGGAAGATGAGTCACCTGACATCCTGGAGTTGGGTAGATGCTAGGTTTCTGCAGCCAACCCAGCAACAGTTCCCCGAGGATACCATCAACAGTGTTCCTTTAGGACTTAGCCCCGTGGGAGCTGAGACAAAGACTCATCTAGCAGCAGCGGACCTGACCTTAGCGTGACCAATGCTACATAGAACCTCTGTAAATTCTGAGCCCACTATCCCCAGGGACCAAAGTGATATAAGCGAGAGTATGCCTCCTGAGATATTGGGGGGAGATGCTTGACCTTCTCTTCTACGCATATCTTTGAAGTAAATATCCCTTTGTAAAATTGGTCAAATGGAGGGTAACAGTAACACACTTGGAATGCTGATGGCATTAAACAAGAGACATCCCAATCCTTCAGGGAGTACCCCTAGAAACCTGAATGGGGCACACAGTAACATGATTCTGGGATCGTGGGATTAGAGACATGCTGAAGACAACACCAAAAGGCAGCTGTGGCTGGATTTGTACTGCACCTCTCAAGGGACGTTTTGGATGAAAGTTCCTTCCCTTCAGCACTAGGTGACATAAAGCACAGAGCACGTGTCTTGGAGTCATAAGACCCAGATCGAATCCTGCCTTAATTGCTGACTAGCTATGTGATCCTGGGCAAGTCACAACTTCTCTTATCATCAGTTTCCAAAACTGTAAATCGGGGATAAACATAGCAGTTACCTCATGGGTTTTTCGGTATCAAATATCTATAATAGTTCCTTACAAACTTTAAAGCACTATCTAAAATTAGTTATTGTTATTGTTGTTAAACTAAATGGTGTTTTATTGGGCCCTTCTCCAATCCGCAGTCACCTGCTTTTCTCTGATTTACTGAAGTTAGTTGAATTCATGGATTTCTAACTGTTAAGAGTGTTAGAGGTGAAGGTAGGACAAAGTCAGAAGGAATCTTCTTTAGTGGTGATTCCAAGAGGTAATTTAAAATGGCATCCCAGTGTTGAGTGGGACAAAGGTAATACTAGACCGGGGGTGGTCCCCTTTTATTAAGGGGGTTTATTATGTGAAGTTTGGTTTCAGTCAAAGGGCCATGCTTGAGGACCTAGAGGCCTGCATGTGGCCTCAAGGCTGCAGGTTCCCCACCCCTAGACATAGAGAGGTGTGGGGAGCTGGTAATGCAACCTAGTTGTTTTTTCTTTAGGATTTTCCCTGTGCTGTTATTTTCTTTCTTCTTAATCATATTTATATTGTTTTAGCTAGTTAATGTCTAGATTATTTTATCCAGCCCTTATAGTCATTTTGTAGTGGTGATTGGAAGCTGGTTTTAGGCACAACCTCTCACTCTGTCCAAATCATCAGATTTAGAGCTGGAAGAGACTTTAGAGGTAATTTGGTTCAACGCCATTCTCCTCATTTTACAGTGGAGGAAAATGAAGCTCAGAGACGTTAAGTGAGTTGCTTGAGGTACCACAGCATCTGAAATGAATGTGGGGACCAGGAGGCCAGTTATAGCAAACAGCCACAGGAAAAGGGGGAAGGTGATTAGAGAAGGAGGTAACTGGACTGAGACCAGGAAGCCAAACAAGCCAGGAAGGTCCAGGTGAGTTGAGGCTAGAGCCAAAGAAAGTTTAAAAAGTAGTGAAAGGCGGAAGCTCTAAATCTAAAGGCATAGGTCACTAGGCATGGCCCTTTTTGTTCCAACCAGATTGGATCAGTAATTGGTCCTAATGGTCCTGTCTTCTCTTGCTTCGTGTATTTATGCAGGCTCTCCCCCATGCTTGGAATGTCTCCGTTTCCCATCTCTGCATGCTAAAAGCCTCCTCTTCCTTCAAGCTCACCACTTCCTCCAGGAAGCCCTCTTTGATCATCTCTCTTCTCTAGCCCTGCTCCCTCCCACTACATCTGGCACAATCAATACCTGAGCAAGAGTTTTCTCTCCAGTATCACCTGAAAAGTGGTCATCCATCCTCCACTTGATGATTTCCAGTGATAAACAGATCACGATCTCACATGCCAGCCTATTTTACTTTGGAGGCAGCTCTAAAGGTTGGGAAGTATTTTCCTTAAATTGAACTGAAATCTCCCTTTCCAATTGCTTCTAGTTCTGTCCCCTGGGGTCAGTGCCTGGGTCCCCTCTCATTTGTGGGCTTTTCCCACTCTCTCTGTGTTTCTCCATGAAGTTAAAACATAGTCATTTGGTGGTATGAAAAATAGATCACACAAGAGGTAGAGATGATACCCCTTGTGTGAGGGACTGTCTGATGTTGGCTACTGCCAAGTAAGGGTTGTGGCAAGATGGGGTAGGAACAAGATATTAGGAAATGACCAGAGCTCACGCTCCCGAGGCAGGAGCTGTGCTAGGCAGAGTTGTGGTGAACTGGGATGGGCTGGATACGGAGAAGTAACTGGAGCTCACGCTCCTGAGGCAGTGGGCAGTGCTATGTGGAGCTGTGATAAGCTGGGGAAGGAACAGAATACAAGGAAGTAGCCGGAGCACATGCTCCTGAGGCAGGGGGCTGTGCCACGTGGGAGTGGGACGGCAGAGGACGAGTTCCCTTTGCTTAGTCCCCTCCCTAAATGCAACGTCAACCCCAGACACCTCCTTCCTGTGTCCTTCCTGACTTCCTGGGTCACGTACCTTCCCTTTGTGTAGCACTGACCCCAGACGCCTCCTCCTGGTATCTGGGCCTGACTTCCTACGTCACGTGCTCTCTCTTTGTCTATGCACTAATCCCAGACGCCTCCTTCCTGTATCCAGTCCTAGCCTCCTGCATCACTTCCTCTCCCTTGGTGTGCTAAACTCAGACATCCCCTTCCTGTATCTGATCCTACAATCAATGACTAGTAGACAGGCTGAGGAGGAGGGGCTAAGCAGGTACTTAAGGAACGGTCCTGGTCGGAGCACGCGCTCTCCTTGCTCCTGCTCTGTTGCTCTGGCCTTCCTGCTTGGCCTTGCTGTGATGGCCTCTGAATAAAGCTCGGGTGTTGGCACCTCCTGGTCGGCTCGTCTCTGTGTGTTTATCCGGGTAGTACCCAAAGACTGGTAAGTATGACTCTGGCAGCCTGCTCCTTATAGGAGGAGAGTGCACGGCGCGGCTGGCACACCCTTGGCCCCTGCCTCTGAATCTGGAGCAGAATTGTAAATGGGGACCCTGGGGATGGGGAAGCTTGGGACTAGACAGGGAGGATGGGCCCCCCTCACCCAAACTCTCTTTCATGTAGCAGCATGATATCATGGACAAGCCGTCAGATTTGTGGTCAGGAAGACCTAGGTTCATATACTGTCTTTGATGTTTACTAGTTCTGTGACCCTGGATAAGTCACTTAATTTCCTTGTGTCTCAGTATTTTTTACTTGAAAAATGATTACGATGGACTTGAGGAACTCTAAGGTCCCTCTGGATCTAAATTGATGTTCCCCTGGTTTGCTCACTTCCTAGATGTATGACCCTGAACAAGTCACTTCTACTCTGTTGGTTTCTTGATCTATTAAATGGGGGATAGTACTTGTACTACCTATACTTTATAGGCTTCTGTTTTGTAAGTCTTAAAGCACTTCAGAATTGGGGGGAAAGGGTTATTACTGTAAGGGAGGAGATCAATTAAATAAATCAATCAAATTAATCACCTGAAACCCATAAATTATAACTTAATAAGTTTACACTTATCTTCATTGATTAATCAATCTGAGTCTTTGATCAATACTCAGATTCTGGAGGGGCATTGCACAGGAATGTTCAAATTTGGCTGAGGAAACCAGATTATGCCCTAAGAAGTGTCTATAAAACATGAAGTCAGTTTGAGCCAGAGAGATTGTTCCAGCTAAACCCCTGTGAAAGAATCAATGGGAATTGGGGTAAGGAAGAGGAAGAAAAAGAGGCTTGAGGCTTCCCATCTTCCCATTACTATTCTAGCAGTGTCTCTGGATCAGCTGGTGGCAGTGTCTGCATCCAAGGACAGCCTGGATGAAGATTCAAGGTTCTATAAAAAGTCCAGCAAAAACAAAATGAAATAGTTGGCAGCTAGATGGCTCAGTGGATAAAGCTCTGGCTTTGGAGTCAGGGGGACCCGAGTTCAAATCTGACCCCAGACACTTGACACTTACTAGCTGTGTGACCCTGGGCAAGTCACTTAACCCCAATTGCCTCACCAAAAAAAAAAACCAAACAAACATACCTAAAGGGAACATGCATAAGGACTTTCAGGAACTGTTACCCTTTTTGCCTCATATGCTTTTAAAGTTAGAACTCACATTCCCTCAGACTCTGTATGGACTTAAGGGAGAGTGTTTCACAGGCTCTGGGGGCTTTATTTTGTGCCAACTGTTTTTTACTATCCCACAACTAATTGAGTCTGGCTGACTCAATGATACCAACTAATAATCATGAAGGGGAAGCACACCAGTGGGGGCTCTAGCTGTAGCATTAGAAAGACATCCCTCTTGAGTAACCCTAGAACCCTGGGGCAAAGGAAATAGCCATAGTCTGGGGACCCTACTAGTTAGTGAGAGTGGGAGTTGGGATGATAGCTCTAAAGTACGAAATACATTATTATTAACCATTAGACAAGTAGAGCGTCTTCCCAGGCCTTATCTTCTTCAGGTTTAAGAGTGCTAGTTCTTCCTACTTTTGTGACCTTGGATGTCACACTGGCCTCCGGGCCAGTTTCCTCACATATACATACAATGAAGGGGTTGGCCTGGCCAACTCTGAATCCTTTATTTCCATCCATTCTCCCATGGCATAGCTTTCCATTCTCTCCTTATTTGGGCCATTATCCTCTTGAGGACACCCAGCCCTCAGAATACCTGCAGAGGACCTTGTAGGTCATTTGCATTCCTGATAAAATGTTCCTTCTGTGGGACAATTTGACAACTTAACCTTGTACACTATCGTCTCTATGGGAAAATGTGTTCTATGCTTCTAGCCACCAATTTGGCAAACGTTTCGTGTCTTTCCTGTCTCAAAAGGAAGTTGAGCCAATTATCTCATAGGATTTAGAAATGACTGGGAAGGGGGGGGGTGGGGAGAGACCCCAAATCATCCAGTCCAGGTTCCTAACCTTTTTTTTTTTTTTTGGCATGGACTCCTTTGATGAAGCCTTTTCAGAAGAATTTTTTTTTAAAAATTCATAATTGAAGAAAATGTTACATTTTAGTTAAAGGTTAGTGAAAAAGTTAGTTTTTTTTCCAGATGAGTTCATGGTTTCCCTGAAATCTATCCATATATCCATAGAGCCCAGGTGAAGGCCCCCTGATCTAGTCCAAACTATTCATTTTACAGATGAGAAAACTGAGGTCCAGAGAAGAGAAAGGACTTGACGAAGGTCACATGGGTAGTAAGTGACAAAGCTGGCCTTCTTACAGCCCCTAACTCCCTTCAAGTAAGCATCACCTCCCAGAGGGGCAGTGACCAAAGTGCAGAGTGGGTCCTCTCACATCTCCTATAGTCTGTCTGTTTGATGCCTGTCAGCCCTGTGTCCACACCAGAGTAACAGGGATGAATTAGGGCCACTCCCCCATTCTCACCCTCCACCCTGGGGACGTGTTTATTTTTTTTCTCCATGTTTCTGTTTATTGACTTGTTTGAAACTTCATCATCCATGGAGTTAATACATGGTCATTTGGTAGTGAGAAAAACAGGACCTTGAACCCGTGTCCCCAGCCCTCGCCCTCCCGAAATCTGGCATGACAAGCCAGAGTCCTCAGAGAGGCGAAACCTTTGGAGTTCCAGCTTGGAGAATGCAGGCAGCAGGGAGGTCAGGCTCTTTCCTGAAGGTGAGCGGGTGGGGGATCTGGGGCTGGACAGGGGATACATCTGGGCCCCCAAACCACTCCCTCCCCTGTCCTTTAAAGAGGCCCCATCAGATTCATTCCGCTTTGGGGGTGGAAGGAAAAGGGACTAGGAGGTTATCTTCCTGGCAGGGCTCAGTCTGTGAGGATGGAGAAAACTCAGGAGGGAAGGAGGTTCAGTGGTTAGAGTCTGGGGTGGGAGAGAGGGAGCTTGGGACTTCCAGGTTTGGTTCTTTCCTCCATTAGTCCCTCTCCCCACCCCCTAGTCATCATATGTGCCAGTGTACCAGATGCTACAGTGTGCAAGCATGATGGGAATGGGGCTAAGGGCTCAGATGGGCCTGGAGGGGAAAGGCACTGGAAGGTTCCCAGGCCCTTCTTGCCTAACTTGGCCAATGGTCAATTAGCCCAGGCCTGGGAAATAACCAGAGATAACCCATGTGGAACTTACTGTGTGACCTGGATAAGTCCTGGAAACCCAGAGGCTTCATCACCATCATCATCATTAGCTGCCTCCCTGATCCAACCAGGGCTCTCAAATGTCTTCCTTATTCAAAACAACGTAAAATAATGAAAAGCTGCCAATGAGTAGGAAAATGGCTCAGGGTGGAGGAAAGAACCTGGAGAATTTATACACGGAACCCCTGGAGAACTGAGACTCAAGAATCAAATGGATTCTCCTCACCCGTCCCCTCCCTCAGTGATGGGAGAGGAGGTCTAGAAATCTGAGACTAGAGCTTTCTCGAACACTGTATAATGGACATAGAGCTGCTTCCCTGCCTTGGATAATGGAGAATAGAACCAGAAAAGGGAGAGTGGAATCACTGGAACACAGGTTCCGTAGGTAGAAGAAACCTTAGTGATCACCTCATCTACTGCCCCTCAGTTTACCGATGAGGGGATTGAGGCCCAGAGATAGAAAGGTGACTAGTTCTCGGTCACACAGCAGAGTTAGAATTTGAATCTATATTCTCTGGCTCCAGATACAGAGCTATTTCAAATTCTAGCAGGGGACGATGACAAGTGGAACTCATTTCTCCAGCCCTGAATTGCCATGAGGGTCATGGATGTGACAGGGTGGGCTGCATGTGCCGGGCAGGGTCTGCGAAGCTGTGCCTGCAGGGATGGGGGAGGAAGTGAGTGGGTTTGGAGGGTCCAGGAGGAAAGGAAGGTGCTATGAATGTGCAAAACTATTCTCTGGGACAGAGGTGGGGATGGGGACTCTGTGGGCACAAGGACATTCTGCTCCCTTCAGGAAGGTTGTTTTCAGGCATGAACTCAACACCCCTCAGAGGAAGGGATGGTTCTGTGTCTCTTGCTCCCAAATCTTGCCCTCCCTGCCTCCTTCACTTCCTCCTTTGCTTGCTAGGCTGGACTGGGGCATAAATAAGTGCTCTGGGAGCTACCATGAGCATCAAAAATATACATAAATACTGTACACCTGGGAGGTGCCCTCCACGTCTCATGTGGCCCGGCTGCCTCCTCCTCTGATCCCCAGCCACCGACCTGGGCTCCACTCACCCTTCCACCCCTACTGTTTGTCCTGTGGGGCTACCTCCCCAACTCTGTCCACAGCCTGCAGGAAGCACTTGCAATATTGCACATGGCCCTCCGGCCCGGGGCTGCCCTGGGATGAGTGCCTTCCTCCTGCCCCCAGGGAGTGTGATGGGGCCTCGGTTTCCTGGACAAGGAGGGAATCAGGGCAACCCTGGGAACACAGAGAGAGGGCAAGAGGAGGAGGCTGGGGCTGGTAGCGGCTGGCATCCTGCTGCCCCACAGGCCAAGGCCTCCCTGTATGTGATCTGTTCTCATGCACGTGTGTGGTCCCCAGATGCACATGGAGCAGAGGATGGGGGATGCCATGAAGGGAGACGTTGGGTGCAACCCGGCCGGGGGTGTTTCAGACACCAGTCCTTTATGGGGCCACATGCCTGTGCCCAGGACGCCCACACACCAGTTAGCCCAAGGCCCACAGGTGCACACACAGGTGCAGGGCGGGGTGGCAGCAGGGGTGCGGGATTGTGTCCAGGTCACACCCTCCACAGGAGGAGGTGGTTTGTGCTATCGTCCCGCCCCACGGTCTCACTGCTACTGCTGCTCAGTCTGAAGTCCTCATAGCCATCACCCCCGCTGATCACCAGCATCTTGGGCTTGACCAGGGCTGGGGCTGAGCCTCGGTGTCGGGAAGAATCCCTTCGTTCCAGCAGGGCCGACTTCTCAGGACCTGGAGTGGGGAACAGTAGACCAGTCTGGTCAGTGTGGAAGAGGCGGTCCATCCCAGGCTCTGGTCACTCCCCTGTGCTCTTCCCCTGGTCAATGTTCTATTGTTTTGTTACTTTCTGTCCCAAATCATATCCCTTCCTGCCTCCCATGGTACTTCCCATTTTATGCGTTACTTCCTGTCCTTTTATAACCATTCTCCTGTCTTCTAATGCATAACCACTTCCTGTTTCCTACATCACATTTCTTGTGTGTATAATGACTTTCTGCCTACCACATATGACTTCCTGACTTGTCTAACCACTTCCTAAATCCCACAAGCCATTTTTCAGTCATGCCTAACAATTTCCTTTATACCATAAGCTACTTTGTGGCAGCTATCGACACCTATAATAATAACACAATAATAATGGTAATAATGACAATAATTATTCTAACTAGCAATTATATAGTTCTTGAAGGCTTGCAAAGCACTTTAGAATGATAATCTCATTTGAGCCTCACAACAACCCTGGGAGATGGGTGCTATTATTATCTCCATTTTACAGATCAGGAAACTGAGGCAAATGGAGGTTAAGTATCTTGTCCAGCTACTAAATGAGGCTGCATTTGGACTCAGGGCTTCCTACCTGCATACCCCACACTATGGCGCCACCTTGTGGTCTCTTCCTATTAGAAACGACTTCCAATCCCTGCTAGCCATTTCCTTCCCATTTTAGTTCCTTCATTCCCTCTCATCTTGTTTCTGACTTTTTCTGGACCATGCCCTTTCTACTCCTCCTTCCCTCCCTCCTTTCTTCTCTCCTTTCTTCTCTCCTTCCTTCCTTCTTTCCTTCCCTCCTTTCCTCCCTTCCTCTCTCTTTCCCTCCTTCCTTCCTTCTTTCCTCCCTCCCTCCCTCCCTCCCTCTGTCCAATCTATCCATTCATCACGTATAGCTATTTCATAGCTATAAGAAACTACAGCCCATTTCTGATTGTGTGTGGCTTCTTCTTATCTACCACAAACTACTTCCTGGGTAGCATAACCATCTCTTGCCCCTTCTCAGTCCATTTTCCATCGACTATCCCACCAATCCTTTTGGGCCAGATATGCAATTTCTTTGGAGGGAAGTCCCAATGAGACAGTCACCTCATCACCTTCTCTGCCACTTCTAGGCCTAAGGCGTTACCTTGAGCACTGAGAGGCTAAGTGATTTGGCCAGCGTGGTCAGAGGCGAGACTGGAACCCATGTGTTCCTGACTCCAGGGGAGCCTTCTTTTCGCTATGCCAAGCTATTTCTCACAATGATCATATTTTCAGGGTGAAAAAAAGTAAACACAGAAGCGAAAACTAGGACACAGGGCTCAACAAATCAGCACTTCTACAAAGCCTCGCTAGAACTAGTCTGGCTTTTCATGAAAACAAGGACTGCCCTGGAAAATGTGGGCTGCACAGTTGCCTCCATCTATAGCTTCAATCCTCCGGTGACCTATTTCCTGTCTTGGGTAGCATCCCCCTCTCCTACACAATCACTTACTGGATTTTTGGGGTGTCCAAGAGGCTCCCTGTCCCACCCCCATCCTCTGAGGTCCTTCCTTCCAGGGAGAGGAGAAAATGGCGGCTGTGGCTACTGTATCCCCAGAGCCTGGCTGACTTACTTGCGTCATGGGATGGCGGAGGGCAGAGGAGGTCAAAGTTGTCTGGGAGCTCGATAGCGGTCAGGAAGCGCACATGACCCGTGTGGCCCTGGACCAGGCCAGCAGGACTCAGAGGGGCTCGAGGGGTGCTGACAGTATTGGGTGAGGTGGGCATCGTGAGCACCACCCCGGCACTCGTCCCGATCCACAGCAGGTCCTCGCAGGCCAGCAGGGCTGTGATGCGTAGACAGGCAGCCTTGTGCTGGCGGATGATGGCATCGGAGCCTGGGGAAAGTGGGAATGAATGGGATGCAGAAGGAACCAGGGCCCCTCTACCCTTCTAAGTATCCACAGCTCTAACACCCCACCCCAGCAAAACAGCCTTCAACCACCCTCCTTAGGGGGCCCAGGGACAACTCCATTGGGTGAATGGCAGATCTGGAGGGGCCCTTTGGAACCATCTCCTCCAGAAGAAAATCCGGGGGCTTAAACGGGAAGTCACTTGTACAAGGTTATGTAGCCCCTTCTCCCAGTGACTTCTCTGGCAGAGCTAGGACTCAAGCTCATGTCTCCTGATGCCCCCTGTCCTTGGTCACTGCTGATCACCTAGTTTGTGGCCAAGCGCTTGAATGAATCTGTTAGCCTGACATACAAGGCATTTTTACAGTCTAGGTCCAATCTACCTGTCGACCTTAATTAACTCTGCTTCCTATAGTTTCCTATTTAAATGTTTCAGTATGACCCTCAGAACCCTTACCCCCCTAACCAGAAGACTAACTACCACTATCTGATTACTGATTAATGTACCATTTGTGTGTCATGAGAGAAAATTTAAAAAAGAGTAGCTAGCATTTAAAGAACACTTTAAGATTTGCAAAGTGCTTTGCAAATTTTATTTCATCTTCACAATCACCCTGGGAGGCAGGTGGTAGTATTATCCCCATTTTGCGGAAGAAAAAACTGAGGCAGACAGAAATTAAGTGACTTGTCCAGGGTCATATAGCTAGTAAGTGTCTGAAGTTGGATTTGACCTCTGGTCTTTTTGAATCCAAAACCATAAAGCTGAGTTGATTTCATCCACAACATTGACAGGCCTGAATTCAATGCACCTCAATAAGCTAGAGATCTCAGAAGAGCCCTTGGAGAAGCCAAAGCTTGGAGGAGTCAGGAGACTTGTCCATGGCCACACAGCTAGCAAACAGTAGTTTGAACCTCACTCTGCTGACACCAAGTCCAGCGTCTTAGCATTAAATCACCTCGTCTCTCCATCTTCCCTCCTTTCGCTCACCATCCTCGTAGGTTCCAATGGAGCCTGGGCCTCCCTCCCACCACGCCACTGGCCTCCCCCCTTTCCTTCCCCCAGCCCGGCCCTGGGTTCCTGGCCCGCCTCACCAGCGAGCATCTTGTGTACAGGGGGTGTGATGTCCACCTCGGCCAGCTGCTCAAAGGTGCCTGAGTGGTACAGTCGTACTTGGGCTGTGCTCTGGAGGGCAATCCAGACGCCCAGGCTGGAGTTCACCATGCAGGCCACATTGCGGTTGGGGTCCAAGCCGACCTGGAACGTATGCTGGGGTGGCAAGGGGTGGGATGGAGAAGAGGAATGACTTAGACTATTCTGGGCTCGTTGGACATAATAAAGCATCCTCTTCACATATTCCGCATTCTATTTTGTAGCCAGACTAGCCTACTGGCTGTTTTCTGTCTATAACATTCCATTTCCCACCTACACACTTTTGCACTGGCTTGTACCCCAAGCCTGGAATGCATTCCCTCTTCACTTTCTGAGAATCCTCAGCTTTCTTCAAGGCTCAGCTCAAGGGTTGGTTGCCTTTTACTTCAGGTCTATCTACATCTCTTCAGTTAATGGCACCCTCCCACTCCAAGACTCTATCTATATTTTATACTGATATCTCCGGGTACATTCTCTTTCTCCCCATTAGAATATGGACTCCTTAAGGGCAAGGACTGTTCTATTTGTGTCCCCAGTTCCTAGCAGAGTGCCTGGCACACAGTAGGTGTTCAGTTGAATGAATGAATGAACTGAAATGCCTTTACCTCTGATGTTTCATTTGATTTTCCCAACCAAAGCTAAGGGACATTAGATCAAAGCTTGCATTCCTAGCTCTCTGAAACCTGAGCAAGGCAAGTTTAAAGGGAAGAAAAAGTTAGGAGGCTACTCATCTTCCATGACTGGCTTGGGAGGAAGGTCAGCTGACCAGGTGGTGCTATCCCCAATTCATGTATGGGGAAACTGAGGTCCAGTGAGGGGAATAACATTTCCCACTTTTGTAGTACTTGAAAGTCTTATAAAGTGCCTTCTTCATAGCAATATTGTAAGGTAGGGAGGATTATGAGCTCCATTTTACAGAGGAGGAAACTGAGGTTTAGAGAAGGGAAAGGACTTGCCCAGGATCACACCATGAGTCAGTGGCAGCACTCCTGATTCAGTCCAGGGTTCCTGCCTCTCCCAGATCAACCCCTGCCAAGATGACAGGGCTGAGTGCTTAGTGCTTGTGGTTGCCAAATAGGCCTAGTTTGAGGCTCCTGAGGCTGGTTCCCCAGCCTCCTCTAACCTGGACCCTCTCCCTGCTCCGAGGCCCTCCCTTGCCCCTGGTCCCAGGTACCTCCTGCTGCAGGCTGCCTGTGTTGAGGACAAAGATTCGGTTTTGGCATCCACACCATAACTTTCCCGACACTGACACCATCTTGGTAACTGGGTTCCCTGGGCTCCCCAGGACTAGAGATTTGGAGTTCTGGGGGTCCCAGAAATGGCCTGCCCAGGGAGAGAAAGGAGAAGAGAGAACTTGGCTGGCATTCTATCAGAGTGCTCCCTAGATTCTCATCGCCCTAGTACCCTCATCCTACCCCTCTACTGGGCACCCTCTATTTAGGGATCACAAAGGATCAGAGCTGGGAGAGATTTGGAGAAAGAATGGACCAGCCCAAAGTCACACAAATGTGGCTGGAACCTAGGTCTCCCTCCTAGGTCCCAAGTGTCCACCTACTTGCCCCGAACCCAGAGAAGTCCTGGCTCCCAAGATCCTTACCTGCTTCCCGATTATAGACAACAAGTTCTCCATTTGCCAGAGACACAAACACCTGGTTATCCAGGTACCTAGCCCGGGAGAATTGGGAGACAGGAAAAGAAGGAGTCAGCTTTTCCCTGTGTCTGGCACAGGTCCCTGAGGGCAGCTTGAGTTAGTTAGGGGCCCAGCCATGGCCTCCCCCAAACAGAACATTGGGAACGCCCCTCAGAATATGGAAGCAGTGGTGACAGTGGTGGGGGTGGGGTGAGATTAGGGCAATAATTAGTTTTCCAGGTACCTCCAGACAAATTTTGGGGAGCACTATAGAATCTAGAATCTTGGACCTAGAAGGGACCTCAGCTATCATCTAACCCAACCTCCTCATGTTACAAATGAGGAAACTGAGGCCAAGAGAGGAGCAGAGATCTATCCACAGCCACACAGTGGGTCAGGGGCAGAGCCCAGACGAGATTCTAGGTCTTTTGTCTCTCAGACACAGCCTCTCTAACTTGCTTTCCCCACCCCAACACTCTCAATGAGTGGGTGGGGTTGAGGGGCTGCAGAGTTGGAGGGTCAATGGTAGAATCAGCTGGGAGAAGCCAATGGAGAGTTGGGTCAGGGGATTCAGTGCCAGCTGGGTTCAAAGGAGTTGTTATTTATATCGAAATTTAAGGTTTGCAAAATGCTTTATGTATATCACTTATTTGATCTTTCTACCTGTGGCAGGCACTGCAGCTATTAGTATCCCCATTTTCCAGATGAGAAAAATGAGACTCAGAGAAATTAGGTGATTTGCTTGGAGTCTCCCAGCTAGTCTGCATTCAAGTGAGCCCAGGTGTCTCCTGACTCCAAGCCCAGCACTCCTTCAATATCACTCTGTCTCTCTAAGGCAGGGCCAGTGGAGTTAAGGGTTTAGTTTTTAGGAGGGTTAGAGGGCTTGGGGGTTCAGGGTCAGTAGGGTACAGGGCCTTACATGATGGCTGTGACGGCTGCGGCATGCTGAAGCTTCATGCTGTTCTTACGGTTGCGGATACTGTCCGAGGACTGATAGACATGGATGCTGCAGGGACCATAGCCATAAGACAGACACCAATTTCTCCCCTGCCTTTGCCCTTGACCCCGTCTACTGCCTGATGGCTTCAAGCCCATTACTCGGCCCCAAGGAAGACCCAGCCTTCCTCTCCTAACTAGTTCTTCCTTTGATCTGACCCCAGCCCCTTACACTGAGACTCAAGAACCTTTAGAGGAACCAGGCTTGTTGGGTGCTGGACAGTGCCTTAGACTCTCCCCCACAACGTCTCCATCATCCATCCCCTTCTCTCAATTTCCACCACCACCATTCTGATACAGACTGTCATCTGCCTGGACTACTGTAATAGCTTCATTTAGAAAAGTGTTTTGGTGATGCTCTTTTTGGGAGTGAATCTGTCAGTACCTACTAAAACAACCGGCTCCCCTGCCCCTCTCCTCTCCTAGTAGAAGCTGTGCCTTGTCACAACCACAAATTAACAGATCTCATTCTGCATCTCTAGTCCTTTATCCCTTTGGTAACACTCTCTTCTTCACCCAATTCAGCTGTCACATGCTTCCAGAACAATCTTTCTTGAACTTTGATTCAGGTTCAAACCCTTTAGTGGTGCCATATTGCTTACTGAGTCAAGTTCAAACTTTCTGGGGGGCTTAGCATCCAAAGCCCACCATAATCTGTTGCTATGCTGCTTTTCCAGCCTTATCTTATATCATTACCTTTCATGCACTTCCTGCCCCAGCCGAGTTTGCCTGTTCTCCGTCCCCACCAACATGTCCTGCACTCTAGTTTTTGGAGATTTGCTGGCAATGTTTTCTCCACCCAACCTTACTCATCTTTCAAAACTTTACTCCTCACTCTCCCAGACCTCACATAGCTCTTTGTCTGCACGGCTATAATGCACTAATTTGATATTGGGTATTACAGTTATCTGTATCATCTTCTCCCTGTATTAGACTTGGAGCATCATGAGGGCCGGCCACTGTCTTATCTAGACTTCATATCTCCATAAGTGGAGCATAGGGAAAGCCATCGTAGCCCCAACTACGTTGGTTGCATTGTTGGCCGAGGATGCTGAGGTCACTACTACTGCCTGTCCTGTCCCTTCCCTCCAACCTCCAGTCCCTCATAATCCACCCACTGGGGCCATACCAGCCATCTTCAGTGCCCAACCACATGGAGCTTTGGTAGGCCTCGGGGTCCATGCTGAGCAGGTCTTCCAGGCTGCCCCGGGTAAAGGACCCACGACTGGAGCGGCGAAGGGCTCGTCCATCCACCGGGCTGCCACCATGGGGCCCGCTGGGGCCAAAGGAGCCAGACAGGGGAAGGAAGCCAGGTTCTGGCTCCTCCTCAGAGCTGGTCGTCTCTGCCGTAGCCTCTTTGGAGCTGGGCATCTCCTCATCTGGGGAGGGGGAAAGGGAATGTGGAGGCCCAGGTCCCCAGACCCCTTGCAGGTTTCTCTTTCTTCCTCTCTCCCTTGCATCCTTCCTTCATCTGCCCTGCAGATTAGTTGCCCACTGCAGCAGTCTTTTTCTTGAATCCTCCCCCCACTAATCCTGTAGTCTCTACCTGCCTCCCTGCATATGGAGATGGAGTCACCTTCCAAATGGGGTGCAAGAGAGAAAGCCCTGAGTCGGGGCCAGAAAACCTGAGTTTGAGTCCAGACTTTGCCCCAGACTCATTGTGACTTTAGGAAAATCATTTCCTCTCTCTCTCTCTCTTTCTCTGGGTCTCTGCTTCCTTCTTTATAAAATGAAGGTGCTGGATCTCAAAAGGGCCCTTCCATCTCTTTGTCCCTCCCCTGGCTCAGGAACCTGTCCTGACTCCCCACAGCCTAATCATGAACCAGATGTCATGGAAGTCTAGTCTCATCAGCCTGGAAGAACAGGACCTCTAATCTGGCTGCATCCTCTCTCTCCATCCTCACCAGGCCCTAGTCAGAAGGTGGCAAGATTTCAAGATTGGAACGGACCTCAGCAGTCATCCAGTCTGACCGGTACATTCCTTAATAAGGATTGTCTCTACAACATGCTTGCCAAGGGGTCATCCAGCCAGTGCTCGAAGATCTCTGGCGATGGAGAACTCACTACCCTCCATGGCAGTACACTTCACTTTTGTATGGACCTCCTTATTAGGAATTTTTTCATTATATTGAGCCGATAGGTTTCTCTAACTTCTACTCATTGCTTCTAGTTCTGCTGTCTGGGGTCCAACAGAATAATAATCCCTCCTTCATATGCCTTCCAGCCTTCACCTCTGCCTGGTCTACTCTTCTCCAAGTTAAACATGCCCAATTCTCTCAGTCAATCCTTACATGGTCTGTTCTTCAGGCCCTGCTCCATGCTGGTTGCACTCTACTTTGTCAACACCTTATCTACAACATGGCACCCTGAAGATATCCCAGATGTGACCTGACCAGGGCAGAGGACAGTGGGACCAGAATCTTCTCATTCCACTTCTCTAAAGCTAGACCAGGTGAATCAGCCCCTTTCTTTCAGAAGCCAGGTTCATTCTAGTGAACAAAGGTTGAACCTGTGCTCAAGCTTGCTCCTTTCTGCCTGTTCAAATCTTCCTGGTCCTTCAAAGCCTGGCAAAGGCCCTGCCTTCTCCAGGAAGCTCTCAATGACTGACTCAGTCCACAGGGCATTCTTACTCAGTTCAGAGCAGTATTATTTCATTCTTGAAATGTTCCCTGGGTGTCTCTTATCTCTCCAATCTCTCTAGATTGTGGTCTCAGAATCACTGAATATTAGAGCTAGAAGGGACTTTAGAGATCATTTAGTTCAAACTGCTTGTTCATTTTATAGGGGGGTACTGAGGCTCAGAGACAGGATTGCCACAGTGAATACATGGAAGAGCGGGAACTCAGGGCCAGATCCCTCTAATTCCATGTATTTTCATGATTCTCATCCTGCCTCCTTTCTTTAGCATTTACACATCACAGAGGCACATGGACCTAGAGGTAGGGATTGGGGAGGAGGATTAGGTAAATAACTGAACTAATTAACTGACTAATCTATTAGCTCTGACTCACAGCTTGGAAACCATCTGACTTTCTGATTCCCCCCCAACCTTCACTACCACCACCCCCCAAACCACCAGGAAAGAGGAAGCCTGTGGCTACCTCTACCTCCAGGAGGCGTCCCTAGATTGACACTCACTGCCAAAGCTGGAGGAGATGGTGGAGCGGCTGGCCTGGCTCTGTAGTGTCCCGGATGGGCTAGGGGATGATTCATCATCTGAATCATCACTGTCGAAGGGCATGAGTTCTGGGCCCGGAGTGCTGTTGGCAGGCCCTGGGGGTAGCTCTGGGGAAGAGCCCGAGATGGAGATGTGTAGGCAGGGCTGAGAACTGCCTTCATCTAGGGCAGCCGCTGTGGCCACCACCTCTGGGGGAGATGCTGGGCTTACCAATGATGGTGGCTGGTCCCTGTAACAAAGGGAAAGTCAATGCAAAGTTCTGGAACTGGCTGCCACACCCTCCCCAAAGCCTATGGTAGGGGGTCTACCACTCTACTATAAAATCATAGTGATGACAGCAGCTGCTGCTTCCTCCTCTAGGAAACCTTTCTGCCTCGGTCAAAGTTTTCTCCAGGGCCCTAGTTCTGGTTTCTCCAGATTCTGATAGGTAATCTTCCCATGACCTGTCCCCGCCCATGCAGGGCTCAGTCTAGGTGCTACCAGCAATAGTCTTATTAATGTGAGCCTATGACTTTCTTTTCTCCCTTGCCCCTGTAGCCTGACCTACTTTACTTTCTTGGGTCTGGGCCTGGATATTTGTGGCACTGGAGGCCATAGGCATCACCTTCAAAACTCTGGCTCTAAGCTTGTCCCCTCTAGTAAACTGTCTCAGCCTCATCTTCCAAATCCATGCCTGCCTCTGCGAAGCCTCAGCCTAAGTAGTCCAAGATCCCTTGTTCCAATGGCAATTCAAAGTCTTGGGGACCTTCCCAGACTAATCCTCCTAGAGATTCCCAAACCCTGGTTCGAAGCCCTAATCCTCCTCTGAGAAGGCTTCCCAGACTAAGGAGTGTGGGAGGAATGATTTGTATGTGCCCCTCCTCTGACCTCATCATGCTCCCATGGCCCAAGGGCCCCAGTACCTGAAGCTATTGTTGCCCCCTCCACCTCCTCCACCAGGCTGCAGGCCAGGCACGGATCCCATGCAGAGGATACGGGCAGAACAGACAGCGATGCAGGCCTCCACGGTGGGCTCAGCTCTCAAGCTCAGCAGGCAGACCTGTCCCACATAGCCATCGCTGTTGCACACCCACACCTCGTGGGCACTCTCAGCGCAGGTACTGTGGCTAGGGGAGGCACAGGAGAACTGGAGGAGAGGGGAGAAGACAGAGTCAGCGGCCGCTGGGACAGGGATTGGAGAAACAAAGAAACTCAGGAGAGGCAGGGACCTCAGACATCCATGGAATCCAACCCGCGTCTCCCTGAGAATCCTCTCAACACCCTCCCTGTCAAATGATCCTCTGCCTGGAGGCCCCTAGTGAGGGGGACCTTGCTACATGTCCTGAGACATTCCTCTCCACTTTTGGACAGCTTTTATTCTTAGGAATGTGTCCCCAAAATCAAGCTGAAATGTGTCTTTCAGCAACGTTTACCCATTGCTCTTCTTTCTGTCCTCTGGGCCCAACGGAACAAGTTTGTCCCCTCTTTCATATGAAGATTCTTCACATACTGGAAACCTGGCATTCAATGCCCTTTGTGGTCTGGCCCCAATCTCCCTCTCCAGTCTAATCTCCTCATCTCCCTCTATATCCCTGTCCCCTTGTTTCAGCTGAATCAGCCAGGTGTATAAAAGTCCAGCCAAGAGTGAGTGGTTCCCAACTTGTTTTCCACCTAAGTCTTTGGTTCTCCAGGTTACGCATCTCTTAAACTGAGAGATGCCTTGATTATGGAATAGGAAGAAGAGGAAATGGTGGAAGCTGGGGCTCGGAGGATGGTGACAGTGGAAGGAAAGGCCCTCTGACCCCTGAAGATGGGAGTTCCAGCCTCAGAAATGAGAGATCTCCCTCGCCTGAGGGTAAGTCGGGGGGAAAGGCAGGGAATTTGAGTTCTTGGATGCTGCGAGGGCTGTATCCTTCAGGAAGGAGCCCCCCAGGCCTACCCTTACCTGCATGCCACTTCGGGTTTTCATGATGGGGATGGCTTTCAGGAATTCTGGATCCAGACAGTTTTTGCTGGAGGCTGAAATGAACAATCAAAGATGGAGACGGATGAGTAAATGCATAGAGGGTGGGGTGAGAGGAGATAGATGAGTGCCATGTGCCTGGCTCACAGTAGATGCTTAATAAACACTTGTTTCCTCTCTCCCTCATTGACGACAGTGAAGGCAATAGCCTAGGCTGAGGTTTTTAACCATTTCTGTGTCATAGCCCCTTTGACAGTCTGGTGAATCCTCTGGACACCCTTTTTTTTTTTTTGGCTAGGCAATGGGGTTAAGTGACTTGCCCAGGGTCACACAGCTAGTAAGTGTTATGTGTCTGAGGCTGCATTTGAACTCAGATCCTCCTGAATCCAGGGCTGGTGCTCTATCCACTGCGCCACCTAGCTGCCCCTGGACACCCTTTTTCAGAATGATGGTTTTTTTTTTTAATTAGGCAATTGGGGTTAAGTGACTTGCCCAGGGTCACACAGCTAAGTGTTTGGTCTGAGGCCGGATTTGAACTCAGGTCCTTCTCACTTCAGGGCTGGTACTCTATCCACTGTGCCACCTAGCTGCCCCTAGAATGATGTTTTTAAGCAGCTAGGTGGTGCACTGAGCCTAGAGTCAAGAAGATCTGAGTTCAAATTCGGCCTCAGATATAGCTGCTGTAAACCTAGAAAAGTCATTTGACTTCCGTCTACTTAGTTTTCTCATCTGTAAAATGGGGATAATACTAGCACCTACCTTATAGGGTTGATGTGAGGATCAAATGAGATAATAGTATGCTTTGCAACTTCTAAAGCATTATGTAAATGCTGGCTAGCTATTAAGTGTGTAAAATAAAATATACAGGATTACAACGGAAACCAATTATACTGAAACACAGTTATCAGTTACCAAAATAATAAAAGTTCCAAGGTTCACAGACCCCCCTGAAATCCTGGACTAGATCTCTAAGACCCCTCAGCTCTAAATATATATGATCACAGAAGGTTGGGAGGACTAAGTACTAAGAAGAGTGTGTGGGAAGTAGAAGAGGCCTTGATCTAGTCCAGACCCCTTCCTTACACCCATTTATAAACTGAGGCCCAGAATGGGGAAGGAACCTGTCCAAGGTCACCCAGTTAATAAGTGATGAAGTCAGGATGTCAATCCAGTTCTCCTCATTCTTGGCCTGCGTCTCTTTCCGCCGTATCGTTGCGGAGGGATGTGCCTATGGTAGGGTTGGACCTCGACTAGAGCTGAACCAGGACCCTCACCGAGTTTCCTCTTGGCTTCATCAAAGGCCTGCTCAAAACCAACTCTGGCATCAGGGTGGGGGAATTCAAAGATGAAAGTGTCCGTGCCCTCCGGCCTCGTGGCTGACAGCTCCACCTTGTTGGGCGGAAAGGAGAGTGTGTAGCACAGGGCCTGTTTCTCGGCCAGGTCCCGGTGGGCAGCAGCGGTGAGCTCCTTGATGACGTCATCCAGACTCTGCAAAGCAGATGAGACCTCATTTCCCACTCCAGCCCTCCTGGCCTTGGGTGCCCCAACCAGCCCCCACCCTTTGGTATGGTGTGGGCCTTACCCATGCCAGCTTCAGTGCTGCCTCTAAGTCCGTATCAGCTCACTTTCAAGGAACGCCTGCCTATTTCCACCTCCTCCCTACCCCTGCCCCCTTCATCATATTCTTTGGGATCAAGCTTCCTTGGGAGAGTCCTGTCTACTGCAGCCCATACTTTCCTCTCTAAGCTCTAGGATTTACCCCTTAACTCTCTTTCACTCTGGGTCTCTCCTGTATCCCCTTTAAGGCAGAGGTACCCTAGGGAAAGGGCCAGACCTCTCCCCTCAGATGACAAGCTTCTCCAAGGACAAGAGGACTGACTCTCTTCAAACCTAGGGCTGTCTGGAAACAGGAGCTATGTTACTTCCCGAGATTGGAGGGTTCCTAAGGCAGAGGTCACATTCCTCCACCCCAGATCACAGGCTTCTCTAAGGGGCCATGTCTTCATATCAATCTTTTTTTTTCTCATTTTTTTATGGGGTGAGGCAATGGGGTTAAGTGACTTGCCCAGGGTCACATAGCCAGTGTCGAGTGTCTGAGGTCAGATTTGCACTCAGGTCCTCCTGACTCCAAGGCCGGAGCTCTATCCACTGTACCACCTAGCTGCCCCTCTTCATCCCAATCTTGAAGCTCCTTGGAGGCAGGAACCCTCTGATTCTGGGGGTTCCCTGAGGGCAAAGGGGCTGTACCACACTCTCAGACCAGGAAGACTGTGTGAGGGGTCTGGTGTCCTACCATTTGTTGCCCAGGACTCAGACTGGGGGAGAAGCTAGGGCAAGGAACTCTAAGGAGTGCCCAGGGAGGGTCTCACCTGGTGGGGGAAACTGAGGCTCTCTGACAGCTTGCTGATCTGGCCCAGAGTGTTCAGGTCCTCATCCAAGTGACTAATGGCTTTCTGGACACTCTCTCGGTTGGTGGCATGGGATGCTCCTTGGGGAGGGAGAAAGTGGGACACAAAATATCAGGAAGATCAGTAATAAATAGGATAAAACAGGGGGGCAGAGACCTAAGGGAGAACAACAAGCTGGATCAGCATGTAGCAGTCTAGTGACCAGCTGTGTGACCCTGGCTGAGAACTTGCATCTTTCTGGAAGCCTTCTCTAGAATTACAGGCTCTTAAACTACGGAAAACAGAAACCTAGAATGCTGAGTCATAAAAGTATTCAATACAGAATCTTAGGATGTAGAACATTAAGACAATTTAGAATTTTAGAATTCAAAATCTTAGAAGAATACAATTGTGCATCTTAGAATGTAGAATCTTAAGATACAATTTACAACGTTAGAATACAGAGTCTGCTAAGAATATACTTTATACTTTAGAAGGTAGAATCTTAGACTATGCAATATAGACTGATAGAAGCATTCAATTTAGAATCTTAGAAATTTATAATTAAGATTTCTAGAATGCAGAATTGTAGATGAATAAAATTTAGAATTGAAAATATAGAATCTTATGAGTACATAATTTGGAATCTTAGCATGTAGAATCTGAGAAGTATACAATTTATAATCTTAGAAGTATTCAATTTAGATGAGATGTATAGAATGCAGAATCTAAGAAGTATAAAATTAAGTCTTAGAATGTAGAAACAGAAATAGAAACTTTAGAATCTAAAATGTAGACTCAGGGTCTACAATTTAGAATTTTAGCATTTAGACTCAATTTTTTTTTTAGGCCATTGGGGTTAAGTGACTTGCCCAGGGTCACACAGCTAATAAGTGTCCATTTAGACTCTTAGAAGCATTCAATTTAAAATGTTGGCATTCAATTTAGAATGCTATTATTCAATTTAGAACATTAGGTTACGGAATCTTAGATGTATTCAATATATACTTCTAAAATGAAGAAATAAATCAGAATCTTAGAAAGCAGAAATCTAGGCATTTTAAATTAAGAATCCTAGAAGTATACAATTTTGAATTTTAGAATGTAGAATCATGGAAGTATTCAAGTTACAATCTTGGAAATATTCATCTAAGAATCTTAGAAGTATCAAATTAAGATTCTTAGAATGCAAAATCATAAAAATAAAAATCAGGATGTTAAAATGTAAAATCTTAGCATATACAATTTAGAATCTTAGAAATATTTGATTTGTAATCTTAGAATTTCTAATCTTAGAATCTTTAGAAGCATACAATTAGTATTCTTGGAATGCAGAATGATAAAAGTTATAATCTTAAAATGTAAAATGTCAGAAGTATAAAATTTAGATACATAGATATATTCTATTTAGAATTTTAGATTGCAGAATCTTAGACATAAAAATTATGAACCATAGAATGAAGAAATTTAGATGTGTTCAACTAAGAATTTTATATTGACAAATCTCTGATGTATACAATTTCAAATATTAGAATGTAGAACCAGATAAGTGCTCAACTTATAATCAGAGAAATATTTGATTAAGAATTATAGAATATAGAATCTTAGAAGTATACAATTAAGATTCTTAGACCAGAGGGTCTGAGAAATATATAATTTAGAGTCTTAGAAGTATTCAACTTACTCATGTAAAATGAATTATCTTGGAAATAAATAATTTAGAATATGAGAATGCAGAATTTTGAATTTAAAATGTAGAATTTTAGGGTTTAATTATGAATCTTAGAAGAATTCTATTGAGAAGCCTAGAATATAGATTCTTAAAAGTATTCTTTAGAGTACTATTAGAATACTAATAGAATTTAGAACATTAGAATGCAGAATCTGAGAATAAAGAATCTTAGAAATAGTCAATTTAAAACATTTAAAGGTGGGGTCTGAGAAGAATGCGATTTACAATCTTAAAAGCATTCAATTTAGACTATTAGAATGAAAAATCCTGGATTTGTACAATTTAGACTCTTAGAATTCAGAATCTGAGAAAGAAGAATCTTAGAAATATACAATTAATATTCTTAGAAAGCAGAATGATAGAAATAAAATCTAGAATCCTAGCATATAGAAGTATACAATTTAGAATCTTGGAATTCAGAATCTTAGAAGTATTCAACAAAAAATCTTAGAAGTATAAAATTTAGAATCTTAGAAGTATGCATTTTGATTACACTTCTTTTAAAATAATATTTTATTTTTCCCAAATACATGTAAAGACAATTTTTAACATTAATTTTTTAAATTTTGACTTCCAAATTCTCTCTATTCCTCTCCTCCCTGAGACAGTAAGAAATTGATATAGGTTATACATGTTTGATCATGCAAAACATATTTCCATATTAGTCATGGTGTGAAAGAAGATAAGAAGTATATGATTTAGAACCTTAGCAAGTAAGATCTAAAAAAAAATACGATTTAGAATCAGTGAAGTATTAAATTTAGAAATTTAGAATGCTGTATCTTACAAGTATTCAATTTAGAGTCTTAGGATGAAAACTCTTAGAAGTATACAACCAAGGATTAGAATGTAGAATCTAGGAAGTATACTATTTTGAATCTTAGAAGTATTCAATTTAGACATATGAAATCAAGAATCTTATAAGTAAATAACTCAGAATCTGAGAAGTAGAATTTTGAATTTTAGGATATAGAATCTTAGAGGGATTACATGATAAATTTGGAAGGATTCAGTTTTGAATGTTACAATGCAGAATCTTAAAAGTAAACGTTAGACTCTTAGAATGTGGATTCTTAGAAGTATTAAAATTAGAATCTTAGAGTGCAGATTCTGAGAATGTAGAATCTTAGAAATATACAATCTAGAATAATAGGATGCAGAATCTTAGAATTAATCAATTAAGGATTTTAGAATGCAGAACCTTTCCTAGAAGTATTTAATTAAGAATCTTAGAAAGAAGAAGCTTAGTATTATACAATTTAGAATGGAAGAATAAAATTCATAACACATAATTTAGAATCTTAGAATATGCAATTTAGAATATTAGAATGTAGAATCTTCAATGCACACAATTTTGAATAGACTGATAATCTTAGAAACATTTAATTAGGAATCTTAGAAGTACACAATTAAGATTCTTAAAATGCAGAATTGTAGAAGCATGAAACTTAGAATGCGTAAGTGTAGAATCTTAAGGTATACAATTCAGAATCTTAGTATGTGGCCTTGCTTAGGATGTAGAAAAGTAAGCAACTTAGAATTTTAGAATGTAGGGTCTGAGAATTATATAATTTTGAATCTTAAAAATATTCAGTTTAGATTTGTAGAATGAAGAATCTTAGAACTATTCAATTTAGAGTCTTAGATTGAAGAAACTTGGAAGTATATAATTAAGATTGTTATAATGCAGAATCATAATAGTATAATATTTAGAATAATAAAATGTAGAATCTTAGTGTATATAATTAGGAATCTTAGAATGCAGAATCTTGGAAGTATACAATTTAGAATCTTAAAATGCAGAATATTACAAATATACAATTAAGATTCAGATAGTATAGTATCATAAAATTAAAATTTAGTAGCTTAAAATGTAGAATCTTAAATACAACTTAGAATCCCAGAATGCAGAATCTTAAAAGTATTAAACTTAGAATCATAGAATGCAGTATCTTAGAAATATTTCAATGAGAATCTTAGACTGTAGAATCCTAGAAGTATATAATTAAGATTCATAGAATACAGAATCACAGAAAAAATTCATGATCTAAAAAATGTAGAATCTTATACAATATAAAACATTAGCATGAAGATTCATAGAATTATACAAATTAGATGTGTAGAAAGTAGGATCTGAGAAGTACACAATATTTTATCTTAGAAATAATCAGTTTAGGCTTGCTGAATAAAGAATCTTTGAAGTAAACAATTTAGAAGGAAAGAATGCAGAATTTTTAATCTTAGAATGTAAAATCTTAGAAGGATACAATTATGAATCTTGGAAGGATTTAATTTAGAATATTAGAAGGTACCCTCTTAGAAGTAAAGTATTGAGAATTTTCAAATGCAGATTCTTAGAACTCAATATAGAATCTTAGAATACAGAAACTGAAAATGTAAAATCTTAGAAATATAAATTTTAAAATCTTAGAAGTATTAAATTTATACTTTTAAAATGCAGAACTGTAGAATCTGTATCCTATGATTCTTAATTGTATACTTTTAAGATTTAAAAATTTTTTAATTCTAAATTGTCTAAGATTCTGTTTTATTATTCCAAATATTATACTATTATGATTCTGCATTATAACATTCTTAATTGCATGCTTCTAAGAATCTTAGAAGGCAGAATCTTAGAACTATGCAATTTAGACTCATAGAAGTTTCCAATTTAGAATCTTAGAATGCAGAATCATAGATGTATACAATTTTGAATCTTAGAAGGTAGACTCCTTAAAGCATTCAACTTACAATGCAGTAAGTTTTCAATTTAGAATATGAGAAATAGAATCTTAGATGTAAACAATTTAGAACCATAGAAATATTCATGTAAAAATCTTAGAATGCAGAATCTTAGATATATACACTTTAGAATCATAGAGTATGGAATCTTGGAAGTACACAATTGTATTTCATAGAATGCAGAATCTTCTAGTGTAAAATTTAAAATCTTAAAATATAGATTGAGTACATAATTTAGAATATTAGGAGTATTGAATTACAAATCTTAGAATGCAAAATTTTAGAAGTATTCAATTTAGAATCTTCAAATGTAAAATTTTAGAGTATACAACTTAGAATCTTTGCATTAAATACTTAGACATATTTAGTTTAGAACATTAGAATGTAAAGACTGAGAAGTATACAATTTTTTTAGAATTTCAGAATGTAGAATCTTAGACTGATGTATTTTAAAATAATAGAATACAGAATATTAGAAATATTCAAGTCAGAATCATAAGATGCAGAATCTTAGAAGCATACAATTAAGATTCTTAGAATGCAGGATCATACATATAAAATGCAGAATCTTTGAATATAGAAGCTTAGAGTATACAATTTAGAATACTAGTATGTAGATTCTAAAAAGTGTACAGCTTAGAATTTAGGGTCTATGAAGTATATAATTTACAGTCTTAGAAGTATTCAACTTACATATATAGATTGAGTTATGTTAGAAGTAAACAATTTAGAATGCTACAAGTCAGAATTTTAGAAGTATTCAAATTATACTTGTAGAATGAAGAATCATAGAAGTAAATAATTTAGAATCACAGAATGAAAAAAAATTTGTATTTGAGAATGTAAACTTTTAGAAGAATTTCAATTTAGAATCTTAGAATGCAGAATTTTAGAAGTAAAAACTCCAGAATCTTAGAATGCATATTCTCAGAATTACTTAATTTAGATTCTTAGAATGTAGAATCTTATAATTCAGAATCTAAGAATTATTCAATTTAGAATCTTAGATTGCAGAATCATAGGAGCAAATAGTTTAGAATATTAGAATGCAGAAATTTAGGTATTCAATTAAGAATCTTAGAATGCAGAATCTTAGATGTATATACAATTTGAATCTTAGTATGTAGAATTTTATAAGCTTTCAATTTACAATCTAAGAAGTAATTTGGATAATTTAGAATATTAGAACAAAGACTCTTACAATAAACAATTTAGAATCTTAGAATGCAGAATCTTAGAAGGATTCAATACGGAATCTTAAATGTATACTTTTCAGAAGCATATAGCTTAGAATTATAGAATGTAGGGTCTGAGAAGTATATGATTTAAAAATTTTAGAAGTATTCAATTTATATTTGTACAATGCAGAAACTTAGGCATATTCAACTTAGAACCTTAGAATACAGATTCTCAGAAGTACTCAATTTCAAAAACTTAGAATGTAGAATCTTGGAAATATGCAATTTAGAACCTTAAAGATAACTAATTTTGAATCTTAGAATGCATAATCCTAGAAGTATTCAATTTAACACTTGTAGAATGAAAAATCTTAGAAGTATTAAACTTTAAATTTTAGAATTTAGGACCTTAGAATATAGAATCTTAAAAGTATTCAGTCAAGAATCTTAGAATTCAAAATTTTAGAAGCCTAAAGTTTAGAATCTTAAAATGCAGAATCTTAAATGCATGCATTTTGATTCCTAGAATGTAGAACTTCAGAAGCATTCAATTTACAATCTTATAAGTATTCAATTTAGAATATTAGAATCAATAATCTTATAACTATTCAATGTATAACTTGTACAATGCGGAAACTTAGAAGTATTCCTTTTGAATCTTAAAATGCAGACTGTTGGAAGCATTCAATTTAGACTCATAAAATGAAGAATTTGAAAGTACTCAATTTAGAATCTTGGAATGCAGCTTCTAAGAAGTATTCAATTATGAATCTTAGAGTGCAAAATTTTACAAATATAATTTTTAGAATAATCATAGATATATTCAATTTAGACCTGTAGAATGAAGATTTTTAGATGTAAATCATTTAGAATGCAGAATTTTGAGTTGTAGAATGTAGAATCTTAGAAATATTTAATTATAAACCTTGGAAGGATTCAATTTAGTACCTTAGCACATAGAACCTTAAATGTAAACAATTTAGAATCTTAGAATGCAGATTTTAGAAGCATCTTAGAAATATACAATTGAGAATATCAGAATTATTCAATTCAAAATCTTAGAATGTAGAATATTAGAATGTAGAATCTTAGAACTATAACTTGGAATCTTAGAATGCAGTAATTTAAAAGTATACAATTTATAATCTGAGAAGGCAGAATCTTTAAACTATAATATTTAGATTCATAGAATGTAGAATTTTAGAACCATACAATTTGGTATCATAGAAGTATTCAATTTGGTTATCTTAGACTGCAGAATCTTAGAAGTAAAAAATTTAGAATCTTAGAATGCAAAAATTTAGCTGTTATTAGAATCTTAGAATTTAGAGTCAGAAGTATATAACTTAATCTTAGAAGTATTCAGTTTAGAATATTAGAATGCAGACTGTCTGAAGTATAACATTTTGAATCTTAGAATGTAGAATTTAGACAAATACAATTTAGAATCTTAGAAGGATTTAATTTAACATCTTAGAATGCTGAATCCTATAATACAGACTAGACAATTAGAATAAACAATTTGTTATCATAGTACTCAATTTAGAATCTTAAAAGGCAGAATCTCAGAGAACTATAACTTATCTTAGAATGTAACAAGTATACAATTTACAATCTTAGAATGCAGAATTTTAGAGGTATTCAATTTAAAATCTTGTAATTTAAAGCCTTAGAAGTAAACAATTTAGAGCAGGGATGGTTAAACTCTGGCCTCCTGCCTGTTTTTGTACAAGCTAAGAATTTTTTCTTTTTACATTTCAAAATAAAACAAAACTTTATTCAAGGATATAAAAACCATTGTTAGCTTGCCTTGCTGATTGTACAAAAATAGGTTGCCAATAGTTTGCCAACCCCTGATTCTTAGAATGCAAGAATATATGAGATTCTTAGAATTCTATAATATAGATTCTTATGATGTAGAAACTTTGAAGTATTCAATTTAAAGTCTTAGAAGGATTCAATTTAGAGTTGTGGAACATAGAATCTTAGAAGTAAGTAATTTAGAATTTTAGAATGCAGAGTCTTAGAAGTATTAAATTTTAAAATATCAGAATACAGGAATTTAGAAGGACATGATTAAGAATTTTAGAATGCAGAATCTTAAAAGTATAAAATTTTGAATCTTAGTATGTAGAATCCAAGAAGTATTCAATTTAAAAACTTAGAATGCAGAATCTTAGAGGGATTAAATTTAGAATATTAGAATTATTTAAGTTAAAATCTTAGAATACATAATCTAAGAAGTAAATGATTTAGAATATTACAATGTAGAATAGAAGGATAAAATTTAGAATCTGAGAAGTGTTGAATTTAGCATCTTAGATTGAAGAATCGTAGAAGTAAAACATTTAGAATCTTAGAAGAAACCAACTCAGAATCTTACACGTAGAGTGGGAGAAAAATACAATTTATAGTCTTAAAATGTAGAAACTTAGAATCCTAGGATGCAGAATTTCGTATTCAATTTAGAATCTTAAAATGAAAAATATTGGAAATATATAATTTAGAATCTTAGAATTTACACTATTAGAATGCATGTTATTATAAATAAACAAATTGAAATATTAGAATATAGAATCCTAGAAGTATTCAATTTATTTATTTATTTTTTAGGCAATTGGGGTTAAGTGACTTGCCCAAGGTCATACAGCTAGTAAGTGTCAAGTGTTTGGTCAGAAGCCAGATTTGAACTCAGGTCTTCCTGACTTCAGGGTCAGTACTATCTATCCACTGCACCACCTAGCTGCCCCAGAAGTATTCAATTTAGAATCTTAGAAGGCAGAATCACAGAATTCAAATTAGAATCTTAAAAAGCAAAATCTGAGAAATGTAAATTTTAGAATATTTAAATATAGAATATTAAAATGTACAATGTTAGAAATATGTAATTTAGAATCTTAGAATGTAGAATTTTATAAGTATAAAATTTAGCTTCTTAGAATGTAGAATCTTAGAAATATGCAATTCTGGAAGTATAAAATTTAGAATGATAGAATGTAGAGTCTGAGATATATACAATTTAGAATCTTAGAAATATCCAATTTAAAATATTGGAATGAAGAATCAAAATATTCAGATTAGAATCTTAGAATGCAAAATTGAAGCATACAGTTTGGAAACCTAGGATTTAGAATCTTTGAATTATATAAATTAGAATATGGAAATATAAAACTTAGAATCTCAGAACATAGAATCTTAGAAATATTAAACTTGGAATCTTAACATCAGACTCTTAGAATTATACAATTTAGAATCTTAGAATGAAACATCTTAGAAATATTCAACTTTAATTTGTTGATATCTTAGAATGCTTTTGGAAGTAATACAATTTAGAATTTTAGACGACAGAATCTTACACGGAAACAATTTAGAATCTTGGAATGTTGAATCTTAGAAATACAGAACTTAGAATCTTAGAAGTAGTGGTATGCTAGTAAATGTCTTAACAATAGGCTGGTGGTGGTGGTGGGAATTGTGCAAGACACACTTTTAAGTATGATTTGCGTTATTAACACTTTCTCCATTACTTTCTTAAGTGGAGATAATCAACAAAATTAATCTTAGAATGTAGAATTTAGACAGATACAATTTAGAATCTTAGGATTTAATTTAAAATCTTAGAATGCTGAATCCTATAATATCATATAAGTATTCAATTTAGAATCTTAGAAGGCAGAATCTCAGAGGAACGTAACTTATCTTAGAACGCAACAAGTATAAATCAAGCCCTGATTTGTAGCATTTGTCAATTCCTAAGGTGCAAAGGCTCTAACTGAATGTACATTTACAAACAGGCACTCAGGAGCCAGCTGGAGTTGGCTCAGCACACTCCTATTTAGAAGTATAAAATTTAGAGTCTTAGATGTTTTAAATTTGAATCTTAAAATGTATAATTTTAGAAATATACAATTTAGAAATACAATTAACAATAACATTAGTGCCTTAAGGTTTGCATATAGTATCTCATTATAGTCTTACAACAACCTTGGGAGGTAAGCACTATTGTTATCCCCATTTTACAGATGAGGAAACTGAGGCAAAGAGCGGTGAAGTGACTTGCCCAGTGTCACATAGCTCATAAGTAAGAAGTCATATTTGAACTCAGGTCTTTCTGACCCCATGCCCAGCACTTCATCCACTCTGCCACCTAGAATGTAGACTCTTAGAAATAAAGAATTCAGATGAGAGACGTAGAAATACAGGTTCCTGGAATCTCAGAGCTGGAGGAGACCCCAGAAGGTATCTAGTACAAACATTCTCAGTGTAGGAAAGGTTTCTCTAGCTTTCTGGATAGAAGGGTCACCAGGCAACCCCGCTGATAAATCCCTGTGGCTACCCTAGTCTCCGCACACAGCTTTTCTCACTGATCGATTCACTGTACAAGTGTTTGCCGAGTTACTCTACATGGTCCTTTCCCATCAGCCTGTGGGGCTCCCTAAGGGTCAGGGCTGCGCCTCCCCCTCTGACCACGGTATCCACGGACTCTCATTGGGAGCCTGGCTATACCTTTGATGATGTCTGCATCCTCCAGGGGCAGCTTCCACAGTAGCTTGTACTTGCTGGCTATGTCAATGACGCTGGCGGCCGTATAGCTGCAGAGAGAGGGGAAGGTCTGAGTGATTAATAGGGCCAGAGGGACAAGAGTTCCCGGCATCAGCTCAGATCACACTCTCTGAGCTGGAAAGGGCATTAGAATACAGAGAATGTTAGAACTGGAAGCGACCTTTGAAATGGTCTTTTCTAACCTCTTCATTTACAGCTAGGAAAATGAGACCCAGAAAGAAACCGGGACTTTCCCTAAATCACACAGAGGGTTTGCGGCAGAATTGGGACTAGAAACCTGATGTCCGGTCTCTCAGTCAGATCATTCCCCCAGGAGAGACAGGGAAGCTGGGAAGGGCTCAGGAATTAGGCCAACAGAAACTGGAAGATAGTCTGAAACCCCAGGGTGGCAGCCATTTACCCACAGAAACGAGGAACTGGAATGGGCTCTTCCTGGATATCTAAAGACCGAAGACCTCCCCGCTTTCAATGCCAGCCCTTCCATGAAGCCGGATTCCCCAGTCACTCCAGTGAACGTGGTCTCTCCCTCTTCCCCTCACTCACAGCTCTTGACCTAAGGCTCTTCTTTGCCGTTGGCTCTCTCCCCTATTATAGGCCAAAGGTGCTTGTCCTTCCTTCTGAGCAGAGGTTCTGAACCTTTTTTGTGTATCTCTCTGGTAAAGCCTTTGGACCCCTCTTAGAATCATGTTTTAAAATAATTTAAAGAAATGCTAAACTTTAGTCAGAGATTAGTGGAAAATAAGGTGTATTTTTTCATACAAGTTCACGGACTCTCTGAAATCTATCTCTGTACCCCTTGGTCCCTGAACCTCAGTAATTAAGAACGCTTGGATTATCATATCCTTGAAAGTAAGGCTAATGTATTCAATATATATTTGCTGAAGAAATGAATGAATAACCCTTAGAATCCCAGATCATAGGGGAAGAAAGTAGAGTGAACGGGATAGATGGGGGTGGGGTGGGGTGGGGTGGGGGAGGTTGTCCCTAGTTTGAGAGCTCAGGCCTGGGCTGGTGGAGCCCTGCCCCTGCCCTACCCCTGTCCCAGGGCTTCCCCATCAGCCCATCACTCACAGACTCATTGAACTTCTCCGTAGGGAGCCAGATTTCCGCTTCAAGGTGGTGCAGACCAGGAGGTCACTAAAGAGGAAGAGGGATCTGTCCTTCTTGCCACCAACTGCCTTCTGCAGAAGAAGAAGAGACAGCTCAGGCCAGGGTCCTAAGGGAGAGGAGGCAGGAGAAACAGTGCAGTGGGAGGGGCCCCAGTCTAGAGGGTGGGAGATTGGGAATCTAATCCCAGCTCTGCCGCCATCATGTGCTATGACCTCAGGCAAGCCCCTTCCCCTCTCTGGGTTTCAGTTTCCTGCCCTGTGATCACTCCTGCCTCCCTCCCTTGCTGGCTGGGAGGGGCAAAGGAGCAGCGTTAGGTACGACGAAGAACAATGGACTGAGAGTCACGGGCCCTGGCTTTGGGGGCTGCACCACTGACTAGCTGTATGACCTTGGACATCACCTGCCCCCTCTCTACCTCAGCAGTAAAAATGAAGAGGATGATCTCTAAGGGCCCTTTCTGCCCCATGTGATGACTATTATTATTATTATTTTTAATAACATGACTATTACTAGTATCACAGATTCTCAGGGACCTCAGAGGGCATCTAGCTGTACCTCCCCCCAAAGCAGATTAGACACTCCTATTACAGCCTCCTTGACTGGCCCTCATCCAGCCCCCACCTGAATAACTCCGTGACTGGGAGTGCTCTCCCTCCCTGTTGCACTGTGGGACAGTCCTGACTGTTAGAAAGGTCTAGGATTCAGAAGAGTAAGGGACCTTAGAAACCAGCTGGTCCTCCTTTCTACTGAGCCCAAATCTGCCTCCATCTGACCTCCCCACATGACTCCTAATTCTTCCCTTTGGGGCCACACAGAACAAGTCTGCACTCTCTGGCCCCATGAGAGCCCTTCAGATACTAAGAATTCATTAGCGGCAGCTAAGTGGTGTACTGGATAGAGTGCTGGGCCTGGAGACAGGAAGACCTGAATTCAAATCTGACCTCAGAAACTTACTGGGTATGTGACCCTGGCAACACATTTAACTTCTGTCTGACTCAATTTCCTCATCTATAAAGTTAATAGCATCTACCTTACCTCTTAGGATTGTTGCGGGAATCAAATGAAGTAATATTTGTAAAGCATTTTGCAAACATTAAAGCACTAACTATATCAATGCAATTATTAATAATGTAATTATTAATAATAATAACTCCCACTTCCAAATTCCTTTAAAGTTTACAAAGCACTTTTACAAATAACTTATTCAATCCTCACAACCATGCTGGGATATATTATTATTATCCCTATTTTACAGAGGAAGAAACTGAGGCAAACAGGGGTTAAGTGACTTGCCCAGGATCACACAGCTAAAAAGTATCTGAGGCAGAATGTGAACTCAGGTCTTCCTGACTCCAGGTCCAGTTCTCTGTCATCTAGGCCACGCTGCTTGTCTATTATAGAGCGGTTATTTCATCCACACTCACCCCGTTCTTGGCCTTCTCTTCTCTCCTCCCCTCCAGCCTGAATAGCCCTACTTTTCCTCCACTGCCTCACTGTCACAATTTCACAGCTGGAAGAAACCCTAAGTCCCCCATTTTACAGAGAGGAAAAACTCAGGCTCAGAGACAGAAAGGAGCTGTGCAAACACGCAGATTGTTAGCTATTTGGCATTTCCCTGAAGGCACAGGCATCTTTTCCTCTTATCTCTCACTGTATCTATCACAGAGTTGGGCACACAATAGCCACTTAATGAATGATTGTTAATGTGCTAAAATACTCTTAAGATCTTAAGAGGGTAGAAGGCCCTCTTCATTCTTTCATCTTTGTTTCTCTCCAGGCGTTGAGCTTAAGAACTGGCCTGTGGAAGGTGCTTTTAAAAAGTTTGTTGCCCCAAAGACATCATAAAAAAAGGGAAAAGGACTCACATGTACAAAAATATTTATAGCAGCTCTTTCTGTGGTGGCAAAGAATTGGAAACTGAGGGGATGCCCATCATTTGGGGAATGACTGAACAAGCCGTGGTAAATGAATGTAATGGAATACTATTGTGCAATAAGAAGTGATGAGCAGGCAGATTTCAGAAAATCCTGGAAAGACTTACATGAACTGATGCAAAGTGAAATGAGCAGAACCAAGAAAACATTGTACACAGTAAAAAATTTGTTGAATTGAATAATAGATGACACTGTCCTCATTTCCAAGGATATCTATATTTTAATAAGGACTTTAAATACTCCAAAGTCTTCAAAAGAATACAACCCTAATGGTGGAACTCAAAGCAAGGAGATAGGCAGGAAGGAGAATAAATAAGGTTGAAGGGGACAGTGGGGTCCAGGACTGATGGCATGTCTGCAGACATGTGCGTCAACCAGAAATGAGGAGGGGCTGGGGATCAGGGTGTGTGTGTGTGTGTGTGTGTGAGAGAGAGAGAGAGAGAGAGAGAGAGAGAGAGAGAGAGAGAGAGAGATAGGGGCTAATCCTTCTCTCCTTGGTGGGATAGAACTGGATGAATGGAAAGTAGGAAAGGTGGGGGGGGGTAGTTAAGCTGGATCTTACCACCTCTACTACCATCTCCTGTCTCAGGAACCTCCTCAGCGGAGCCTGGAGCTGTAAGTGAAAAGAGACAGGGGTCAGAGGTACCTAGTGCTAGAGTCAACCAGCCTCAGGTGACCTTAAGGAGGCAGGTGGGAGCTTCTCCCCATCCCTTTGATCTAGGACAGGACAGAAGCCCTGGGCTCTGCCCCCACAAGGGTTTCTGGATTGCCCCACCCTCCATATCTCAAGACTGTGAAACAGTGTGACTCTCCAGGCAGCCCTCTCATTCCTTCTGCACAGGTCTGCTTACTATCCTCTGTCTGTGGCTACCTGCCTCCAGAGTAAAGTCCAGGCTTTCCTTCCTGGAATTTGAACCTCTCCACACCCGGATGCTACCCTTATCTTTCCAGGCTTATCTCATCTTGGTACCCTCTAAGCTCTTGGCAAGCTGGAAGACTGCCTAGAATGCCCTCCATCTCCTTTATCACCCACTGGACTCTTACCCAGCCTTTAAAGCTCAAGTCAAATGCCTCTTCCTGGAGGAAGACTTCCCTGATCTCCCTGCTGAATGAGGAGATTGCGAGGGAGTGGTGCGTTTTTCTTGTAAGATTCCACTTTTCTGGGTTTGTGTCTTTACCCCTACTAGACAGTAAGCTCTAAGAGGGCAATGACTATGTCTTAGCTGTGACTTAACTGTGTATCTCCTCTGACCTTAATGCAGGGCTCTGCAAAGACTCAATTCATCCACAAGGATTTATTACATGCTACTGTGCTGCGCCCTAGACATATGTGGCGGCTAGTTGATGAATAATCATTAATTGAATTACATTATTGCCATCTAGCTTGGATGATTTTTGTTGTTTGCTTGTTGTTGTTGTTGTTGCATCATGAGTTGCAGAGGTCAGTGGGTAAAAATGTAGTGGGCACCAGTAAGGCTGCCAAGTGCTTCCAATGCAAATTTGCACAAAGGAATTTCGTTGTTGTTGTTCAGTTGTGTCGGTTGTGTCCAACTCTTTGTGACCCCATTTGGAGTTTTCTTGGCAAAGATACTGGAGTAGTCTGCCATTTCTTTCTCCAGCTCATTTTTTACAGATGAGGAAACCGAGGCAAACAGGGTTAAGTGACTTGCCCAGGGTCACACAGCTGGTAATCGTCTGAGGCTGAATTTGAACTCAGGTCTTCCTAACTCCAGGCCCAGAGCTCTATCCACTGCACCACTGGGCTACATGGTGGAAGTGCTGGCATAAAAGATGGGACCCAGGAGGTATGTGATCAGAAACAGAGCTGAGCTGCCCATGTGCCTGGGGATGGTACCCATGGAATGTCAGAGCCTGTGAAGATGGACTCTGGCACCTTGGATAGTCTCCCTAGTGGGTTATTTTTTAAGAGGGAAACAGCGTTTGTGGAGATGAGAACTGTCAGCCATCAGTACAGGTGACCCAGGAAAGAAAGTTCTGGTCACCAAGGTCCTTGGTGTTGTCAAACAGGGTTATGTCAAAAATGGCTGTGGTTTTATCAGTAGAAATGGCATTTACAAGGCATTACCATCTGCTTTGCCAATACATACTATTGTACTGGACTACACACTATTGCACATGGAAAGGACCAACGGCCCTTTGGAGCTAAAACTTGGAGCTGAAACTGTCTATATATGCTGTCTCCCCCATAGGAATAGAAGCTCCTGGAGAACAAGGGCTGTCTTTTCTATTTGTATAGCTAAGCTAAGTACTGATTGGTGTGAATAGTTATTAATCCGTGGTCTCATTATTCAAATTTGCACTATATGTTTCTATTAGGATGGAACCAATTTTACATAATTATAACTTTGAATAGTGAAAATTTAAATATATACAAATACATCCCAGGATTCATTATTCTCACTAATCAAGACCTAGTTGTAACTCTAGGACTTAGTACACAATGTTTTATACATAAAAAACACTTAATAAATACTTTGTCATTCATTGTTCATTCATTCAAGAATTGCACAAGATGAGAAGTCATGGATCTGTACCACAGTATAACTTGGATTATGTAAGTTAATCTTGCTTATATTATAATGTTATGATATACTATATTATATTATATGTTATATTATAATCTATTGATATATTCTAAACCCTCTAGTGGATTTGAAAGAGTCTTGAGGATAGGGATTGTGTTTTATTTAATTTGTTATTCTTCTTGTACTGAACCCAGGTATTGAGTAAATTCTTGTGGAATAAATAAAAGGGTGAGGGAACCTCCTGGGGTGAGGGGTTTCATCTGGCTCATTCTTTTCTTTCTGGATAGGTCCATTCCCCCAGGGTCCATACCAATGGATCCCCATGCTCCTGGATAATATGATGAGGGCTGGGCCTGCCCCGTCTGTCCTGCCCACTCCGTATCCCAGAGTTCTTCATACCCTCCATGTGGGCTCTGTCATGGCCTGCCTTCATCCCCACTTCCCCCCATCCTCCAGTTCCCCCATACATCTTCCATGCCCTCGATGTGGGCCTCGATCTCGAGCAGCACTCGGGCATGCCTCTCCACCTCTTCTGCATTCTTCATGCCCTTGTTAATTTTCTCAGCCACTTGCTTGATGTTCCGATGGGCATCGATCAGGAATGGCCGGTCTGGGTGATCCTCGGGTGTGTGTTTCAAAAGGTCCTGTATAGGGAAACAGGAGACACGATGGCTTCAGCTTGAGGGAAAAACACATCCTCTGAAGGGCCCCTCCTTCCCATGTTCAGATTTATCAGGGCAGCAGGTGGGACTAAGCATAGACACAAGAAAGGACTTTCCCCAACTCAGCTCAGGCCTAGGGACGATGACTGTTCCACCTCTGCTATTTATACTTGTGTGACCTGGGGCAAGTCACTTGACCTCTCAGCCTTAGTCTCTCATCTATAAAATAAATGCATCGGACTAAGTTGTCTTTAAGGTCCCTCCCAGATCTAAATCTTATGATCCTATGATTCTCTCATAGGCACAGACACACATGCTCAGTACCTGCTGAAGCTGGAGTAGTTGGTGCCTTGGATAGACAGAATTCACTAAGATCAGAGGTAGCATGGGGTGATGGAAAGAGCCCTGGTTCTCCGGACAAGAGATCTGGGTTTTAGTCCTGACTCTACTACCTACTTAGTGGTTAGGTAGCCCCTGGTAAAATACTTCTGCTCTCTGGGCCTCAGTTTCCTTCTCTAGAAAATGGGGATAATAATATCTCTATTACCTACTTCATAGAGTTGTAAATCTTCAAGGGCTATAGATACATGAAGCATTACATACAAGGAAAGTCTGACCCTTGTCTCCTGACATCAAGTTTAGCATTCTTTCTGGGGTCTAAGATACAGTTTGGTTGGAAAGACACTGGTCTGGAGGGTCAAGACAGTGCAGTGAATGTGCAAACCACCCACCAGACCACAAATGGATTTTTTCTATGTACTTTCATTTTCTTTCCTTTCTTTCTGTTTTTAAAAATAGAGTCTTATTGCTGACTTCAGTTCTTATGTCACTGTCATTTCCTGATATACCCAGCCCTCCATGGTGTGCTTTCCCATGTAACATAGAAAAATAATGAAGTAAAACCCGTGGTTACAGTGACCATGTCTGCTAGCATCTGCAACATTCCATATTCCCCCATATTCCCCCATCTTTCCAAGAAAATGAAGGAAGTACATTTCCTCTTCAATTCCTAAGCTCTTCCCAATGGCCTATATCCCTATGAGCACAATTCGGAGATAACTCCTTCTTGTAAACTCCCCCAAGGAAACCAGCTTCTCGTGAGGGTCCCAAGGAGAGGCAGATGAAGTAATAAGCATTTTCTGGAAGCAGAGAGGTTTACAGTCAGAAGACCTGGGTTCTCTGTAAATGAACAGAATGGTCTAGGAGTCCTGATTCTGCTCTTCCTCTCCCAGATGGACTTTTCCAAGTAGGCAAACAACACCATCTTTTGCCTCCATTCTTCCCTAGCCTTAAATCACTGAATGGGTGTTGCCTCAGACAAATTGAGACCTGGAAAAGACCTTAGCTTAAAAAAGCCAAGGTCTCCCACTACATCCTAGTTGTCCTGATCTGTATCTGGCCACTGGACCCAGATGGCTCTGGAGGAGAGAGTGAGGCTGGTGACTTTGCACAGCTCTGCCTCACGTAAGTCCAATTCACTTGCAAGTCAAGCCATCACCTCCCTGATGTCATGGTCCTTTTTGAGAACAAAGGACAAAAACAATAATAAGCCCATATGACCCTTGGTGAGCTCATCTCCCTTTCTGGGTCTCAGTTTCTTCATCTGTAAAATGAACAAGTTGATCTCTAAGTCCTCTCTAAGGTTCAGGCCTAGACAGCAATTTGGTGGCCCTAAACCAGGAAGGTGGGCACATGGAGAACTTAATGGACTAAGGAATAGTCCTCTGCTCTGCCCCCTTTTCTGGTGGGTACAGAGCATGCTGAGGGACCTAACAGACCATTATAGCAAGGCTGGTTTTCTCCTCAGGAGAAGCCTCCTTCCTGCCCACCCTACCCCAGCCTGCTAGCCCATGATTTACCTTCACGAGCAGCTCATAACGGGGGATCCTCTGCACTGGTTTGATCATGAGGTCAGACAGGGCCTGTTTCTCCTTGTTCTCCCGCATGCTTTGCTGCAACATATGTATGTGTGAGGGTGGGATGGGGAGGCCTGAGAGCTTCCATCCCCAAGTAAGCAGAGCATGCCCCCACCCAATCCCAGGCTCAACCATGAGAGAGACAGAGCAGAGACCCCAAATAGAGAGTTATATGCAGAGGGATAGAAACACAGAGACAAGGACAAAGACAGAGACACCCAGAGATGGAGAGAGAGGAGGAATGAGGGAGAAAGAGAGAGAAAGAGAGAGAGAGAGAAAGAAGAGAGAGAGAGAAAGAGAGAGAGAGAGAGAAGAGAGAGAGAAAGAGAGAGAGAGAGTGTGTGTGTGTGTGTGTGTGTGACAGAGAGACAGGGACAGAGCTTGTGTGAGAGTATGTAAGAGTGAGAAAGACAGAGACAAGGACAGAGATACAGAACCAGAGAGAGAGAAAGACAGAAACAGAGGAGAAAATGGAAGACCCGTCTCCATACTCCCTGTCCTTGGCAGCCTCCTGTCATCCAGTAAGGGGTTGTTTTTCAAAGCTAATCAATCAGTGTATGTGTGTAGAGTGAGAGAAGGGAGGAGAAAGGGAAAAGAGAAAGGAAGAAGAAGTGGGAGAGAAGACAGGGAAGGTGGAGAAGGAGAGGAAAATGAGGGATGGGGAGAGGAAGTAGGAGGGAGGGGTGAAGAGAGAAGGGAGGTGGGAGAGGAGAGAAGGAAGTGGGACAAGGGAAGGGGAAGAGGACAAGGGAAAGATAGAGGTGGAGAGGGGAGGGGGAAAAGGGAGAGAGGGTCTTTTCATTTGGCTGAACTACTTTGCAGTGTTCATTTTCTGTGTATTTTGTTTATAATTAACTGTGTTTGTCTTATTTCTCCCCAGTAGAGTGTAAATTCCTTGAGGACAGGGACTGAATCATGCTTGCTGAATTAAAATGAAGCGAAGGGAATTGAAGGTCTGATACACCATGAGGGCTCTATCATGCTCACCAACCAGCTCTGGCTCCAAGCACAGAAAACAATCATTTCAACTGACACAAAGTCCTTTAAGGTTCCGACTCTTCCAGAAGCTCAACCATTGGGTCAGCAAACACTGTTGTCCCACTGACCAAAGATGAGCAAACGTAAGGAAAGGGAGTCCTGAGGAGCCTCATTTTTAGGAGGCAGAAACTCTGTACCCATTTCTATGCCCTTATCTTTTTTTTTTTTTGGCTGGGGAAGAAAGGTTACATTTATATAGGAATCTGGGCAAGCACCCTACAGCCAGGACAGTACTCAGAATCTTCCTGATTGGCTGAAAGAGAGCCTGGGATTGTAGAATGGGCCAATGAGCTTGGACCAATGCAACCAGGTGGGCAACTCCCAAATGAGGGTGGGTATGCAAGAGTAGGAAATGGTGTCTGGGGAGGATAGATGCTATTCTTCTGGTGTTTCATTGTTAATAGAAAACACATTGTTGGGGTTTGGAGTATGTAGTGGCAAAGGTTGGAAACAGAAGGGAACAAGTGATGTGGATACCAGACATAGGTGCCCAGTGATGGTGGCAGGGGCAGGAAGATGAGTAGGGATGGGAGCAGTGGACACCAGTCTCTGAGTCCAGGAAGCCAAGCAGATTCAGAAGTAGGGTAGGTCCTGGAAGCAGAAACTTCAGGTAGGGTTGGGGAAGTTTAGAGGAGACTGAAAGGTGATAGTCCATGGCCTGAAGGCAAAAGTCCTCAGGATCTCCTCCATATGAGAGGGATTTGTAACTTTTTGTGAAGCCTAAGAACCTTTTCTCAGAATAATGTTTTTAAATGCCTAAAATAAAATTCCTAGGATGGTAAAGAAACCAATTATATTGTTAATTATAAAAATATTAATGATTAATTAATATTTTGTTGATTATAAAATATTTTTAAAAACCAGTTTGTAGTTTAGAAACTCTGCCTTAGAGAGGAATTGGAGCCTTGAAAGTTGACAAAGTTCAGTAAAGGTACAAAGCCCAGGTTAGAATCCCCTCCAGGTTGGAAGCCTCACACTTCACAAAAATGGTTTCTTTTCAATGTAATTAAATTAAATTAAAGTAAAGTAAATTAAATACAAGTTAACTCTAAATCAATTCAACAAACATTGACTAAGGCACACTGCATGCACATTGCTACATAAGACAATATCCTTGTCCTTATGGAGCCACAGTCTATTGGGATAGGGAGACCCTTAAGGTGACCAAAATGACCCCATTGGGTGTGGGTGGAGAGGGTGAATTGTGGCCCTAAACTCTACTCCCTCATCCCAATGTTCTTTTCATAGAGGCTCCCTCTATCCCCAAGCTTAGAGGGTCATTCCTGTCGAAGTTATGTGCCCCATCTTCCCTGCACACCCCTGGACCTTGTACCTCCAGGAATTTGAGGAAGGCAGGCCGGGCCTCCTTGGCAATTCTCACGGCATCTTTGGCATTGAGGAAGTTATCAATGTAGGCTGAGTAGATGTTCACCAGGATGTCTTTGGAGAACTGAAATGGAGAAGAGGTGGGTGGTGGATATGGGGAAGAGGGTGATGTTTGGGATCACTAGCCAAGTCAGCCCGTCCACTGAGCTGGTCTAAGGCCCCTGCTAACCTGTGTCACCTCAGTAACATAACAATAATCATTGGACTATAGAATTTAGATCAGGAGAGGCCTTAGAGATCCTCCAGTCCAATCCTTTTATTTTACAGAAGATGAAACTGAGACTTGGGAAAGGAAAGGACTAGCCCAAAGTCACACATATAGCAAGGATCAGAGGCAGATCTGATTGCATGTCCTGAGTTCTTTCAGCCATACCACACTGAGTCTCAGTCGCCTTGTGGTCAGCCCAAAGCTAGACTCTTCTATCGGGTCCTCTGGATGTCCCATATACACTATGCGGGGTATGGCTGTATGCTCATGAGTGCATAGGCGTGTGTGTGTGTGTGTGTCTGTGTGTGTGTATGTGTGTAGGGAAAAGCCAGGTCTTCTTAGGGAGGCTGTGTGTGTGCTTTGGGCTAGGGATTAAGTGAGTCATCTGGTCTAATGAATGACTCAGGGTCTGCTGGTCAACAGCCTTAGACTAGAAGTGAGGAGACTGGTGTCTTGGTCCTGGATCTGCCACTGACCTGTTATGTCACATTGGGTCAATCACTTCCTCTCTTTTGCCCCAGTTTCTTCAACTATAACATGGGATGAATAATCCTAGCTCAGCCTCACTCCAAGGGATGGCATTCAGATAAGGTGATAGCAAAGAAAGACTTCTGAGAAAGTAAAAGGAGAGACCATGGCCTCCTACTCCCAAGGCAGAGGATCCTGGAACTCCACCGCGCTCTCTGAGCTCCAGAGACCCTGGGAGTGTGGTACTGAATCTTAGCCCTAGATAGGCTGGGGCCAGGGATAAGGGCTGGGTCAGGGTCAGGCAGTGATGGCAATATCAGTGTCTGTCTCTGGGACAGGTTCAGTATTTGGATTAGAGGAGCAATATTTGGGTCAGTTTCCAGGTTAGGGTCAGTGTCAATCTCTGAGTCTAGAGATCAATATCTAGGTTGGGATATCAGTATCTAGGTGGTATCTGCAGCTGGGATAGGAAAGCCTAGTGTCTTGGATGGTGCCTTGTGAAGGAGGGATAGGAAGCAACGTGACAGTCTGGATTGAGTTCACGATTGGGCAAAGGGTCAGTGTCTGTGCCTAGAGGTCAGCATCCAGCGTGTGTGAGGCGTCATCTGCGCCTGGAGGTCAGTGTCCAGATTGGGTGGGGGGTCAGTGACTGTGCCTGGAGGTCAGTATGTCAGGGGGTCAGTGTCTGTGCCTGGAGGTCAGTGTGTGTGAGGGGTCAGTGTCTGTGCCTGGAGGTCAGTGTTCAGATTGGAGAGGAGTGTCAGTGACTGTGCCTGGTGGTCAGTGTTTGTGAGGGGTCAGTGTCTGTGCCTGGAGGTCAGTGTCCAGGTGGGAGGGAGCAGTGTTTGGACCTGGAGATCAGTTGGGGGGTGGTGTCAGTGCTTGTGCCTGGGGGTAAGTGTCTAGGTGGAGGGGGTGGGGTCAGTATCTGTGCCTGGAAGTCAGTGTCCAGAGAGAAGGTCAGTGGTCTGGAGGTCAGTGTTGGTGGTGGTGGAGTTTAATCCCTGGGCCTGGAGGTCAGTGTCCAGATAGAGAGGTCAGTGTTTGGGCCTCGAGGTCAGCGTCCAGAGAGAAGATCACTGGCCTGGAGGTCAGTGTCAGCGGTAGGGTTTAATTCCTGGGCCTGGAGGTCCCTGTCCAGGTAGAGAGGTCAGTGTTCGGACCTGGAGGTCAGTGTCCAGGTGGGATGGACACAAGTGTGCAGGACAGGCTGTGGGCTCCCAGGAGGGAGCTGGAGTCCAGGGTGGGGGGGCAGGGCCTGGTGGGGCAGGGGCAGGGCTGGTGGCGCTCACCGACTGCACAAGCAGGTCTCCCACTTTCTGCTGAGTGTGCCACTCTTGCACACGGCTCTGCACCTGCTCCAGGAACTGTTCATGGTGCTCCAGAAGCTCTGGAATCTGGTTGAAGATTTCATCCACCAGGGACGGGTCGCACAGAACCGCATTCTCCGGCTGCTTAAGCGGCTGCATGTAACCCTGGGGGGACCAAGCTGGGTTGGGAGGGGGCTGGGGAGCAGGCAGACCCTGTCACTCCTGAGCCCCCACCCTCTCGGGTCCAGTTCAGCGAGACAAATGTACTGAGGGAAGCAAACACCCCGGCGCACGTGTGTGCTCATACATACACACGCAAACACAGTTAGCTGGCTTTCTGACTTCCCTCCAGCCACAAGTCTCTCCCCACTCCAATTCATCCTCTATGCAGTTGCCAATGTGATTTTCCTAAAGCACAGGGCTGCCCATGTCACTCCACTACTCAATAAATTCCAGTGGCTCCCTATTACCTCCAGGATCAAATATAAAATCCAGCTTAACATTTAAAGCTCTTCACAATTTGGCTTTTTTCCTGGATTTCTTGGGTACATCATTCCCCCGTCACACACTCTATGGTCCAGCCAGACTGGCCTACTCAATGTGCTTTACAAAAGATGTTTGATCTCCCATCGCCACGCCTTTGCACAGTCTATTCCCGTGCCTACAATATTCTCCTTCTTCACCATCATGTCTTAGAATCCTGGGCTTCCTTGAGGACTCAGCTCCAGCTGCACCTTCAATAGGAGGCCTTTTCAGGCTCCTCCCCACCCCCAGGGGCTACAGTCTTCCATCTAAGGCTACCTTCCATCCCTTTTAAAAGGGTCTACTATCTTTGTTTGTTTGTTTGTTTGTTTGTTTTATGGTTAGGCAATGGGGTTAAATGACTTGCCCAGGGTCACACAGCTAGTAAGTGTTATGTGTCTGAGGCCTGATTTGAACTCTGGTCCTCCTGAATCGGGGGCTGGTGCTCTATCCGCTGTGCCACCCAGCCGCCCCAAGGGTCTACTATCTAAGGGGATTTGTGAACCTTAAAGTGCAGAGGTTGTGATGTTTGTTGTTGAGCTGTTTCTCAGTTGTGTCAGACTCTCCGTTTGAGGTCTTCTTGGCAAAGACACTGGAGTAGTTTGTCCTTCTCCACTCATTTTACAGATGAAGAAGTGTCCAAGCTCACACGGCTGGTAAGTGTCTGCGGCCAAATCTGAACTCAGGAAGATGAGTCTCCCTGACCAGCGCTCAATCCACTTCGCCCCACCTAGCTGCCTAAAGGCTAAGTAAGTGTCGGCTTCATTAGCATAGTTTTTATTGTCCCCTTTAGAGAGTAAACTCCCTGAAGGCAGGAGCTCTTTCACTTTTGCTTTTCTATCTCCAGGGCTGAGCAAAGGCTTGATCGATTGATTGATTGATTGATCTACCCCAGCATCTGAATACACAAAACCCAATCAGATTTTGGAGAATAGGCTTATAGGACCATTGGACTCAGAGCTAGGAAGGGCCCTCGGAGGTCCTCAAGTTCAGCCCCCTCATTTTCCAGGCCCCGGTTGGGGAAGGGGCTGGGTGGAGGTCTCGAAGCTTGTGAGTGGAAGGGCACAGATCTGAATTCAGGCCTTCTGCACCAAATGCAATCCTTTTTATGCAGTGCAATGATGTCTCAAGCTTAACCTGCACCTCCTGCAGGAAGTCTTTCCTGGGGAGCTGGGCCTATTGGCAGAGCTGCCCACCATGACATGTGGGATGTGTCCTCTTCCCTGGCTAGACTGGGGACTCCCTGAGTGCGTGTTGATTTAAACAAAGCTTCACTGTACAAGCCGGGAGGCCTGGGTTCTAGTTTTGACATTAGGAGATACTTATAAAGGGCAAGAGAAAAAGTCCTTTGATAGGAGTCAGAGATCTGGGTTCATGATGCTGTAGAAAGGTCCCCAAATTCAGAGGAAGAGAATCTAGGTGAGGATGCTGGCTCTGCTATTTACCAGCTCTTATATAAATCATCTTACCTCTGAGGGCCTCAGTTTCCTTTTTTGTAAAATGATGGGGGCATACTAGATCAGAGGTGCCAAACTTAGGGCTACTCCCAAGTGCGGTCCCTACCATATTAAATGTAATTGAGAAATGTTGAACAAAATATATAAAAATATAATACAACATAGATAATGTTGATTTGTGGTTTTCTAAGTCCATATGCCTTTCTAGCTGGTGCAAGGAATAGAGCACTGGGCCTGGAGTTAAGAAGGCTCATCATCTTCCTGAGTTCAAATCTGGCCTCAGACGCTTACTAGCTGTGTGACCCTGGGTAAGTACTTATTTGCCTCAATTCCTCATCTGTAAAATGAGCTGGAGAAGGAAATGGCAAACCACTCCAGTATCTTTGCCAAGAAGATCCCAAATGGGGTCACAGAGAGTTGGATATGACTGAAAAATGACTGAATGCATTTCTATTTGAGTTTGACAGCACTGGTTTGCAGGATACATCAGGATGCTTCTTGCTCTAAATCCAATTATTCTTGGCCAGAATCCATTGATAACTCATGGTGGCTTTTTGTTGTTGTTCAGTGGTGTCTGTCTCTTTGTGATCCCGTTTGGGGTTTTCTTGTCAGAGACACTGGAGTGGTTTGCCATTTCCTTCTCCAGCTCATTTTACACATGAGGAAATTGAGGCAAACCAAGTTAAGCGACTTGCCCAGAATCACACAGACAGTAACTTTCTGAGGCCTGATTTGAATTCAGGAGTCTTTCTGAGTTCAGGCTCAGCACTCTATCCACTGCACCACCTGGCTGCCCCAAATGTAGACCGGCCTTAGGTCACACATCTGTCTAGCAGCAGAATTAGGTCTTCTGGCTCCCATCATCTACACTAGGCTACCATGGAAGGAGAGCACTTACAGAGCTTCTCTGTACTCTTACCTGATTATTCAGCTACTGTAGGAATGGAAGACAAGGCCAGTGGAGAGGCATTAATTAAGCACCTACTGAAAGAAATGGCCCTTGCCCTCTGGGAGCACCTACTCCTGATATGTTTTGAATCCTGGTTCTGCTCCTTCCCATTTGAAAGCTCTAGGAAAAGTCACTTAATCTCCTGGGTTTCAGTTACCTCATGCAGAAGCAGAGGGGAAGGTGGGGGCAGGGTGCCGTGAGGCCCCACATTAAGGGGCCCGCTGAGGAGCTGTGGGCTCCATTGATTTTCTAACTAAATCAGGGCAGGCACTGTAACCATCTTTACTCTATTAGTCACTTGGAAGTCTACCCTTTTTAGAGTCCTCTTAAGGATTACAAATCCCTTTCTTCGCAACAACCTAGTCCATAGAGAAGGTAACAATTATCGCTGCCATTTTATAAATGAGGAAACCGGTTCATGGGGTCATGGCTTCTGATCTAGGAGGGACCTCAGAGGCCAAAGAACCTAATCCTCCCATTTTATAGATGAGGAAATTTAGGCCTGCTGTTACACAGACAGGAAGCGTCAGGTCAGGGGTAGAATTGTAGACCAAGTCCTTTGTCCAGAGGTCAGAGCCAATGCTTTCCCCACTGTCCTGTGCTCCCCTCTTACCTGCCCGGCCTTGGCCTGCTTTGGGATGTGGGTCATACTATGTATTCACTGAAATCTCTTCCCATTCTGAAGTTTTGTGATTCTGTTTAGATGTGTGGAAAAACCATCTCACTTCCCTATTTTTCCAACAGAAACTAGACACACACCATTCCACTTCAGTGTTTTTCCATTGGAAAGACACAGACTCTCTTTCCCATATCTCCAGTGGAAAGACGTACACCATTTCATCCCCCCATTTATCCAATGGAAAGATACACACGAATCATCCCAATCTTCTTTTCTCCACTGGAAGGACAAAGATTATTCCATTTTCCTGTTTCTCCAAAGGAGAGACATACAAACACTCTCCCTTCCCCATTTCCACCCCAATCCCCAATTTTTCTCCCTTTAATCCTGCCTGCCCCTTAGGTCAGGGAAGGCCAGAGGACATAGGGGTGGTAGGAGGGATGTGGGTACTCTTACCTAAGTCAGAGTGGATAAACAACAGAGTCCCTTGCCCTGTCCCTGGGCCCCTCACCTGCATCAGTGTCCGAAGAGACTCCACATATGACTGTTCTGTGTCCAATAGTGTCATGATGACATGTTTTCTCATGTCCTAGGAGAGAGAGAGAGAAGGGGAGAGGGTAAGACTTCATTATGGGGATCTTTGTTTTCATCAATGCTATTGCTCAGGACTACGGGTGGGGGGGAGAGTTCCCCTTTGGCTCAGTCCTTTGAACCACTCTCCTTCCTCTGCTATTTCTTTCCTACTTCTCCTGGGTTCTTGTGTATCCTTGCTAGGTGCAAGAACCATCTTTATTGCCACATGTACATGATTAGGACATAAATTTTGTAGGGTGATACATTATGGGTGCACAGGAGAGTTACAGAATCCAGCCTGGTCCAACTGAAGCAATGATGATGATGGGGAGGAGAATGAGGATGATGATGAGGAGGATAACAGTTGATGTTATGTGTATATGCATCCTTTAATCTCAGCGTTTCAATAGCTTTTTTAAAATAACATTTTATTATTTTTTTCCCAGTTACATGTAAAACAATTTTTAACATTCATTAAAAAAAATTTTTTTAGTTCCAAATTCTCTCCCTCTCTCCCTTCCCTCCCCCTCTCTTCCCTCCTGAGACAGTAAGCAATTTGATGCAATAGATTTTTGAGATAGGCAGTGCAAGTATTATTATGCTGATTTTATAGATTGGGAGACTGAGGCTCAGAGTGGCAAGGTGACTTTCCCAGAATAACACAGATAGTAAGTATCAGGTTTAAGAGTCAAGAATCTAGATCTTCTGATCTGTCCAGGTTTCCATCCCACCCCACTCCCCGTAATATCATGATGACCTCTATGTAGTCTAGTTCCCAGGATCCTGGAACCCTGGAATCTCAGAGCTGGAAGGAACCTTAGGGGGTATCTTGTCCATCTTCCATCTGAGTAGTAGTTGCTTCTTCTACATCCCCAACAAATGGATGTCCAGCTTCCTCTTGGAGACTTTTAGTGATGGGGGACTCACTGCTTCCTTAGGCAGCCTTTGGGACAACTCTCCTTGTGAAGTTTTTCCTTCATCAAGTCAAAATCTGCCTCTTGGCAACTTCCACTTAAGGCTCCTCCTAGTTCTACCCTCCCCAGTCAAACAAAAAAGCCTTATCTCTCCCTTAAAACATCTAAAGACAAGCTATTAAGTCTGCTCTCCCCTTTACCCTCCTCCTCTTTTCTTCTCCAGAATAAACATTCCTAGTTCTTTCAACCCACTTACACTGTGACCTGGTCTCCAGACCATTCTGTGTCCTCTGAACACTCCTCAGCTTGGCAACATCCTTCCAAAAAGGTGAGCCCAGAATGGATCACGTGTCTGCCCAGGACACTGACTGCTAGGCGCTAGGATCTCAAGATGTCAGAGCTGGGAGGGACCCAAGACATCACCTAGGGCAGAGGTGTCAAACATGGCCAATGGGCCAATACTCCTGAGTGCTGCCTGAGCCAGAGTAGAATGCAATTAGGAAACGTTTAACAAAATAATAAAAATATAACAAAACATAAGTAATATTAGATTTTAGTGAATCAACTGACTTATTGACTAAGTCAATGGACTTGATTGACTAAGTCAACAGGTGGTCCTAAGGCATCTTATGAATGAATTAGTGGTCCCTGTTCCTATTTGACTTTGATACTACTGAATGGATTATAATCTCTTAATTTTACAGGAAAGAAAACTGAAGCCCAGAGAGGGCAGGGCCAGAGTAGTTTAGCAGCAGAGCCAAGACTCAAATCCAGACCCTCTGCCTCCAAATACAGTGTTCCTTCTATCTGGCTGCTCAAGGGAGCCCTGCATGATTGCTCTAGCCCATAATGACTTCTCATCCTCTGACCTCTGGCAGCTCTGACTTGTTCTCTCCAGGCACTGACCGAGCCCTGACTGGGGCAGCTGACCTTCCAACTGAGTCTCATTTTCCCAGATAGAACTAGGCTTCCCAATAGGGAGAGCCCAACAACATGACCCCTCCAACTCCAGCATGGTGGGAAGGGGTTAACTCAGGCAATACAACACTCTTGCCTCCTTTGCCTTGTTATCTACTGGCCAAAGTCGCTGTCCCAACCAAGTAAAAATGTTTTGGGCTAATCTGAACCCCATACTGCTTCCTGTTACATAGAGATCATAGGAGGCACAAAATGAAAGCTGGAAGGGAGGGACTTTAGAGATCATCAAATCCAACCTTTTCATTTTACAGATGAGGAAACTGAGGCCCAGGGAGGAAAAGTGACGTGTCCAGGGTCACACTATGATTAAGACAGAATAATTTGAACTCGGGTCTTCCTGACTCCAAGTTTAATTCTCTTTTGACTACATCACATTGCCTCTCACATGGGGCTGAGGCAGTGATGTTTAAGAACTTGGGATGTGTGTCTGTCCAGGAACTTTAGACTCCAGGAGAAACTGGATGTCATCACTTGGGTCATAAGCCATTCCACAGGCAGCAGAGCCATCCTCCTACCTCTTGGGCTGGGCTGGATAATGACATCTTATACCTACTGCCCAGGAAAGCTATTTTCACAGCCTCCTCTGGTTGCCCTTCTCAGAAAAGTCTAAGAAGTTTCCCTCCTGGAATCTAGTTTGAATTCTTCCTGATGTGAATCAGGGGATCATTTCCTCTTGTCTTGCCCCATGGCCATCCTTTGTCCCTGAAGAACCATACTGCCCTGCTGGAGTTTCTGATCCCGAAACCTAATGGAATCCATAAAGTACCCTTTAAAAGGTTCTCTCCCCAAAAGTTCCCAGGCCTGTCCCCTGTGTCGTGTACTGGGGAAAGGAGCATTCTTCCCTGGAAAAAGGGAGGATGGGGGTAGGGGTATGTGTATATGGGACTAGGTGGGCAAGGGACAAGATTGTATTGGGAACACCTGTAAGAGAACTCAGTTGTGTGCCTCTTCATGAGATCAGAAGATTGGGGGTGGGGTGGGTCTTAAAGATCATCGGGTCCATATGAGGCCCAGAGAAAAGGGCTTTGCACAGGGTCACATAGCAAGTAAATGGCAGAGTTGATGATATTTGTACTCCAAAGCCAAGTCTCTTTCTTCCACAACATGCTGCTTTCAACCTTTTTTTTTCCCATCCCAATCCTCCAGAAGCCTCCCTGGTCCTCCCTAGAGGGCTTCCTGGCATGGGGATCTAATCCTTGGAATCTGAATCTCATATATCGGGGATTCAGAGACCCTGGCATGTACACAGAAGCAGAGACACACAAAGAAATATACACAGACAGCGAGGAGGACCCCAAGAGACAGAGAGAGATGCAAGGCAAGAGACAAACACGCAAAGGCATAGAAAAGCTGAGACATAGATGCCCAGAGATGGAGACACAGCTAGAGATACACACAGACAGGGAGAAGGGCCCAGAGAGAAACAGGGACAGAGACACAGACACACAGGGAGAGATATGTGCAAAGACAAAAAGAGGTGCAGAATACTGTTACACACAGCCACGGAGGTAAAACAAGCCGGAGACAGAGAAACAGAGATATGTATATACAGAGACAGAGAGAAGATATAGACATCCCCAGATCCAGCTCTCCCAGGGGCACTATGAAGGCTCAAATGTCACTGGATCTAGCCACTCCAGAGGCACCATGAGGCCAGATACCTGGGGACTTAGCCCTCCAGAGATGTTGAGATCACAAATACTCCAGTTGAACCTCTGCCCCCAAGATACTGTGAGGTCCCAAATACTCCAGTCCCCAGTGGACACTGTGAGGTCATAAGTATCCCCAGAACCAGTCACCCCAGAAGCCCTTTGAGGTCTGACATACCTCTGGACCTAGCTCTCCAGCGACACCGAGGTCACAGACATTCCCAGTTTGTCTAGGGAGTGAAGTCACAAATACTCCAGTCCCACAGAGACATTATGAAGTCATATGAACCCAGGCCTTGGGAATTACTTTGAGATCCCCAAAACTTCTAAACCCAGGCTTCTAGGGACATTGTGAGCTCCCAATACCCCAGCATTCCAGGGACCCCGTGAGTTCATATATAATCTTACTTCTAGTCCCCTAGAGATACTGTGAGGTCACACATTGTGAGGTCAGATACCCCCAGCCCTCCCCACCCCAATATTGTGATGTAACATACCAGCAACAACAGCTCCTATGTCTATAGTACTATAAGACTCGCAAGGGGCTTTCCTCCCAACAACCCTAAGGAGCATAGGCTATAAGTCTTTTCTTTCCTGTTTCACAGATGAGTAAGATGAGGTTCAGATAGGAGAAATGAGGTCACAGGTCATAGACATTTTATAGACATCTCCCATCCCTATCAGAGGCACTTCCAAATCAAGTCCCAGAGGCCCTCCTGACCCAGTAAACATCCTAGACCCAAAACCCTAGGATTATAGACATCCCTACCCATCTGTACCCCATACACACATCATAGACATCCTTAAGGTATACACCCAGGTCACAGAATTTCCCTGGAGACACTCTCAGATTGTAGCCTTCTAGAAGGTTATCAATATCCCAAGATCCAGGACCAAACACCGCAGAGTCCATGATGCCTAACATTTCAGACACCCGCAGTAACAGACTTCCCCACTGAACTGTTGTTGAACTTGGACCCCTTGGAATGAGGATAGAGACTCATCCAACTCCAGGCCTCCCTACCAGAGGGCTTCTCAGATAACAGGCTCCCGGCCTAAGAAACCCCAAGATCAAAGAGCCTTTCCAATCACAGACACCAGATCTCAGGCCTCAGATCCTGGACCCCTCATATGGGAGAAGCCCTAAGACTGTAAAATCCTTAGTCCCTAGGCCAGTCTTTTGCCAGAGAGGATTACAGACCATTTTCTCTCCCAGGGCCTCAGATAGCAGAGCCCTGGGTCAGAGGCCTCCAAATACTCCTTAGAGTCCAGAGTCCCATGCCAGAGACCCCAAATAGCCCTCCTATAGACACAGATCCCATAATCCCAGTTCAGAGACCCCAAGCAACTCCCACCATAGACACAGATACCAGAATTCTAGGCCAGAGACCCCTAATACCCCCTCATCATAGACACAGATCCCAGAGTCCCAGTTCAGAGACCTCAAGTAACTCCCACCATAGACAGAAAGACCAGAGTTCTAGGCCAGAGACCCCTAATACCCCCTCATCATAAACACAGATCCCAGAGTCCCAGGTCAGAGATCCCAAGCAACCTTCTAAGACACAGATACCAGAGTCTCAGGTCAGACACCTCTAACATCTCTACCCACACCCACCCCCCAGACACACATCCCAGAATTCCAGGTCGGAGACCTCCAAACACACACACACACACCCCTAAGAATTGAGTTCCAGTTCAGAAACCCACATCCAATAACTCAGAGACACAAGTGATAGGTCCCCCCCAAATACTCACCTAAAGAACTCAGAGGCCTTGATCATACCCCTCCCCCAATAAACACACCTAAGAACTCAGAGTCCTAGGTCACAGACCCCAAATCCACTCTAGAGCCCAAAGCCCCCCCTTGCAGACATCTCCCAGTCCTGAGTTCCAGTTCAGGATTCCTCAGATACACATACACACATCCCAGAGAACCCAAAGCCCCCAGTAAAGATACTCTCAGCCCCAGAACTGCCCTCTCACTCATCTCTTGGCCCCTCAGATGAGAGATAGCCTGGCTTTCCCCACTCCATCCCCTAGTGTCCTGCCCCTGAAGACCCCAACCCCCCAGCCCTGTCACCTCATTGCTGCCTCCACTGCTTGGCCCTGGCAGGCCACTTGGGCCTGGCCCTGTCCCTGTCCCCATCCCTAGCCCTGGCCCGGGCTGCTCGCCATCGCCCATCTCCCGCATGTCCTCCAGGGCGATGGTGAACTGGGCCAGGGTCTTCACCATCTGCAGCATGGGCCTGGGGGCCAGGGCCGAGGGCCAGGAGGGATGGATGAAGGGAGGGAGGCAGGGTCTAGAGCCTGGGCCCTGTGCTGCCGCCTGGTCTGTGCCTGGGCCGGCGGCTGCCTGCCTGCCGCTGGCTGTCAGGGGAAGCTGAGCCGAGCTGAGCCAGGCATCAGGCTGAGCAGGCGCAGCTCTGGAGGGGGAGGGATGGGGGGGAGCTGCAGGCGCGGGGGCTGGGAGGAGGCCCCTCACCCTCCCCTCTTCCCTCTCACACTCTCTCACACACACACACACACACACACACACACACACACACACACACGAAGATTGATTTACATTCAGAGTCACTCAGCTGCATGCCCTTGGAGAGATGTACCTGCCCATGTAGGGGCACACACATGTACATGCTATACATGTACTCACTGGCACATTCACATATAGCACATACAGGTCACCCATACACTTGCTGGCACAGGCAGGGAGGGATATGCAGATACACACAGGTAAATGTAGACTGAGAATCAATCATACATGTTCTCATTGGTGTCCTTCGGAGGCCATACAAAACTGAATTTACCCTAACCCACAATTTGATCAACACCCAAACACATGTATGCAAAACCAGACACATTCATAGACGTCCACACACGTCTACATGGGTGCATTCGCGGATGAAGATGCAAGTACACATATTTACGTACATGTATGTACGTAAATATGTGTACTGAGATCCATATAAGCTCTCACTGACATATTCAGGTAGATACAGTCACATGGGTTCACACAGTCCCACAATTCACTGATAAACATATGTAGAGGGAACATATAAATTCCAAATTAGGCTCACAAATACACACATACATATAAAATAATTAATTCATTCAACAAACATTTATTAATCCCTTATTCAGGGCAATGGAGGAGAATCAAGGGGTAAGGTAGACTTGGTCCCTGCCCTCAGGTCAGTCTAGGAAAAATAATTCACATCAATATGGTACCAGACAAGATACATCCTAGCCACTATTTCTTTGGATCCTCACCCCAGCCCTGGGGGGGGAGGTGGAGCCTGGATTACTAGCTCCATTGTACAAGGCAGGTCTCCTACCTTCTAGCAGCCAGGGGTGGGGAACCTGAGGCCTCAAGGCCACATGTGTGGCTCTCTAGTTCCTCAAGTGCAGCCCTTTGACTGAATCTCAAAGGGCCCCACTTGAGGAACTAGTGGGCTGCATGTGACCTCAAGGCCACAGGGTCCCCACTTTTGTAATCTAGCCTGAGTCTCCCTGCCTTTGTGGGTAAATACACTCACACAGACACATCTTTATGTATGTATACAAGAAAGTGTGAACAGATCAGTAATCAGTATCAGTAACAATCAGTATATCAGTAATAATATCAGTAATATCAGTATTATCAGTAATAATAATAGCAATGATGATTATAGTAACTCCTATTTTAATAGCCCTCTCTAGTTTGTAAAGCACCTTCCTTCCAACAGTCTGGCAAGGGAGGCTGTGTAAGGGGTATTATTCCCATTTTACAGATAGAGAAAACTCAGACCAAGAGAGGTGAGGTAAGCTCTTTAGGGTCACCTAGCTATTGATTTTTTGAGACAGTATGTACTCAATGGCATGCTTACACACAGACATGCTTTTTCACGCAAGGACCCCCTAGGAGACAACTCTGAAAAACGGGACAGGGCAGCATGTCAGATGCCCTGTGTTATGTTATGAGTAATAGACACAGACCCACGTACTCACTGAGCACCACTGTGAACAGGAGCCACTGGGCAGTGTTCATGGTGTGAGGGCATCCCAAACCTCCCACCTTCCAGGAAAACTGGCTCTGAGCTGTGTCCCTAGCAGTGGGGAGGGGCTATAGGTAGCCATCCCCACTCTCACTGAGTCCTCGGTGGCCTTGACTTATGCTTGTGACTCAGCTGGTAAGAGCCAGGGTTCAGTGGGATCTCACCCCTTCTGTGACATTTGCTCTCCCCTTTAGGCAGATGCCCCACTCATCTGTATCTCCAGTTCTGACTTTTGGGCTAGATACTCCCACCTACCACTGCCTGCTGAAGACAGGGCTGATGGGGATGGCCGAGACAAGGGAGTGGGGATAGAGGGCACAACAGGCGTGGTGATAAGGGGGATGGCAAAGAGAAGAAGCCCAGCTGACTTTTATGTGGCACTCTTCATCTTACAGATGCACTTTAGAAGGACAGCACGGCCTAGTGGACAGACAGATGGCCACAGAGTCAGGAAGCTGGGTTCAAGTCCTCTGACATACACTGGCTGTGTGACCTTAAGTGAGTCACTTAACCTCTGAGGGCTCTAAGCAACTCTCTAAGATGATAAACTACAAAGAAGGTGCCAACCTGCACTGGGAAAGAGAGTTTCCTCACCAGAGTGCTCCTGTACCCATAAAACCACAGATTTCCTATCCCTACATGTACTTTATATAAATAAAGATATTATCCATCTTACTTGGTCCCCACAAATCTATAAGGTCAGGACTATAGGTATAATTATTCCCATTTGACAGGTGATGGGAATGACAAAGCCTCAGCAGACATCCCATAAATAAATGAAATATCCACTCTAGCATGCCTGTTAGAAGTAACTTTCACTTTTGTCTATACCTCGGGACTTAACAAATGCTTGTGGGTTGATTGGAGGTAGGTTTTCTGGGGATTTTAATTGCATCACTTGGGATTTTTTCCCTCTGGGCTGGGGCAGTAGAGCACAGAAACTGAGGCTCCTGACTGGCTTTTTCAGGGTTAGTGGGCCTGGGCCTGGCCCTTAGCAGCAGGAAAGCGCTTCCTTTGGTACTTAGAACATGGAGGATTTATCTTCCCCCTTTCTTGGGCAAAATCAGAGTTCTTCATCCCCCCCACCCCCCTCTTTCCCCAGCATGCTGAGGTTCCACTGAGCTATGGGACCTAAGAAGCTTCATGTGACCTGGCTTCCTGGGCCTGCATTTCCCAGCAGTGGGGCCAGACCTCTGACTGATGTTTTGAGCAGAATAAGTTAAGTCTTAACAGCTTCCCGTGTACTAAGATTTTTGGGACACCCTACATATGTACATTATTTTTCTTTTTATGTTTTAACAGCTTAAAACTGGAATAAGACATTTATAATACCTTATATAGGTATATACAAGATATATTTAGATAAAGCAAATTCAAAGTAACCTCAAAACCAGATAATCCCCCAAAATATCCAACAAAAAAAAATCAAAGCACTAATCAATCAACAGAATAGCCAAATAAACAGGAAAAGTTCCAAACCAGCAGCTTACCCCTAAACGGCATTGAAGATAAAAAGCTGGTCCTGGAGTTAGGAGAATTGTGTTTGAATCCCACCTCAAGTACTTAGGAGTGGTATGTGATCACGGACAATTCAATTAGTCTCTGAGGGTCTCAGTGTTCTCATCTGTTCAATGGGAAGATTCTCTCTCCCAAGGCTTCAGGAGAAAAGAATTTTGCCATCCTCCAAGCACTAAATCTCAGAACAACGGTTAACCCAGAACGCTCTTGTTATCGGCTATGAAGAAGCATTTTTATGATCATTTTTTTTTCTCCTCCTTCAGCAGAATTCTTTTCTTCCCCCCATCCCCAGTGCATCCTACGCCATGGAGACAAGCTAGAAGGGACCCTGCCTAGTGCCGAGCTGAAGCTGAAGGCACCCTGGGCCAGGCAGGAGAGCAGAGAGGAGCTTGGAATGAAGCTCCAGGGGGTGACAGCACCCTTTGGGGAATATGAGAGGTCCAGGCCTGGGAGGCAGGGTGCATGAACAGAGATAAGCACAGCCACATTGGGCAGGAAAGGAGGCAGAAGGTGTGTCTGGGACACATGCCAGGGAGAAGAAAAATTAAATGGAACTGGGGCCAGAGCTCCCAAAGGGAGCTGTTGAGCATCTGTCCTCTGAGGTCTAAATAGGGCTGAATCTGATGATCTCTCAGTTTTTCTAAGGTGCCCAGTGAAACCTAGGTCACCTTATCCTGGGACCCTCCGCTTCCCTAGGAGTCTTGGGGACCACAGCATGGGGGTAATGAAGGATTTCAAGGGGCCAGGGTCTCAGCCCACCTACCTTGGGTGAAGCTGCTCAAGAGAAGATGGGAGGGAAACATTGGAGCAAGGGGCTAGAGACAGCCCAGAGATGTCTCGGGGGAGGAAGGAGAGGGTGCTCAGGGAGGCTTCAGCTGGGTGGGGAGGAGGAGGAGGTGCTCAAGACCAGAGCCTGTTGCTTTACTAATGAGGCAAGATCCCAGTCCGTGAGCTGTCACCATGGCAACCAAGGCTACCAAGGGGTCTGGGTGAGCCTGGCAGGGAAATTTCCTGGGGTAGGATGAGAGAGACACACACATGCACATAGATCCACACCCACATCCACCCCCACAGACATACAGAGAAAGATAAAGACAGATGCAAATATACGGACTCATGCATCCATAGACATACACAGATAGATCCAGAGAGACAGAAATATAGAGGCATATACGTAGATACAGATCTGCACCTTCAGACATACACAAAAAGGATAAAAATACATACCAGATACACACCCACACTCACAGACATCTACAGAAAGACAAGGATACAGACAGAGATACAACACAGGTATTCACACAAAAAAAGATAAAGAGAAAGGATGACACACAGTGACCTTCATGTCTATGGCTGCCACTGCTACACCGCCCACCTGGCCACAAAGACAGACAATTACATTTGCACACGCATATGCACACAGGCACACACAGGTGGAACCCAGAACTGGTGAGGACTCGAGGGGGTGCCATCAATTTATCACAGCAGAAAATTCATCATGCCAACCCCAGGGCCAGACTTTCTCTCTCTCCTTTTGGGGAGGGGGAGGCTGGTTCACCCCATCTTCCAAACATGGAGAGTAATTTCCCCTGAGCCATTTCTGCCTCCGGAGTTCACAGACTGAGGAGCTAGGCATTGAAACAAAGGAGAAGTAAAGTCAAGAATGTCCTCAGGGGTCTTATGGACTGGTGGAGGGATCAGACTGGGACGTAGGCAGGAGTAGGGGGAGCTTGCAAAGAAATATGGGAGCTCAAAGAAAGCAGAGAGCATACAGCACATTGGAAAGAGCACTAACTGGAGGTTGAGGGCTTGGGTTCAAATCCCACCTCTCATGTGTGACAATCGCCTAAACTTCATGGGCCTCAGTTTCTTCGTCTGTAAAATGAAAGGGTTGGCCTCTGTGGTCCTTTCCATCTCTAGAACTATAAGCCTATGATCTGAATGACCACCTGGCTGGAGACTGTGGGTCAGATATTGGTGAAGACTTCCCAGAAGAGGTCCCCTGAGCAAAGCCCTGAAGGACAAGAAGGATTTTAATAGGAGGAGAAGGAGAGAGGGAAGGACCTTCTAGATATAGGGGATCATGTAAGTAGAGGTGAGGAAGTGGGAGCTGGCAAATCATCCAATTTAGCTAGAGGGGCCCAAGGGAAGACAACCTAGAGAATGAGGTTGTCACCAAAATGAACAGGGCCTTGAATGACAGGGTGAGGAAGCAGAGTTTTAGGACCATGGGAGCTATGTAAGGATTTTGAGGAGGATAGAGATGGAGTTAGAGCTGGGCTATGGGAAGATGGCTCTGGCCAGTTGTACAGAAGGATCAGAGGAGAAAGTTCCACAGTATTTCCCCAGGGAGCTCCAATGAGGAACCTTTACAAGGGGATAAGATTGGCCCTCATGCATCTGTCTGGGCTGCCCCATTAGTTAATCATTCAATAAACATTCATTAAGCACCTACTTTGTGAGTCGGGTACTATGCTCAGCATCAAGACTACAAAGACAAGAATGAAACAGTCCTTGCCTTCAAGGAATTGACACAATAGAAAGAACAATGGTCTGCAGTTACAGGCTTGTTGTTTATTGTTCAGTCATTTTTCAGTCGTGTCTGACTCTCTGTGACCCCACTTGGGGTTTTCTTGGCAGAGATACTGGAGTGGTTTGCCATTTCTTTGTCCAGCTCATTTTACAGATGAGGAAACTGAGGCAACCAGGGTGAAATGATTTGCCCAGGGTCACACAGCTAGTAAGTGTCAGAGGTGAGATTTGAACTCAGGAAGATGAGTCTTCCTGACTCCAGGCCTGTTGCTTTATGCACTATGGCGTCACCTCACTGCTTCCTGGAGTTATAGGACCAGGGTTGAAATCCCACATCTGCCACTTATCTGGGCAAGATAACCTCTGTGGGCCTCCGTTCCCTCATCCCTCATCAGGGATTTAGATGCCCTCTGAGGTCCCTTCTAGCTCTGAATCTGTGAGCCAACATAGACAAAATATATTAGAGGCAGCTAGGTGGTGCAGTGGATAGAGTGCCTGGCCTGGAGTCAGGAAAATAGTTCATCTTATAATGTTGTTGTTGTTCGTCCTTCGTTTTTGGACCAATGGGGGATGTCTTGACTCGAGGGTAAACTGGATTTAAGTGAGGCGCAGTTGCATGAAATCGTCGGCCTCACTCTCTCTTCCAGAGTCATGGAAGTCCAGTGGCGAGACAAAAGCCAAGATGGCTGGTGATGGCTCGGGCTGCCTGACCAAGCTCCATAGCACCTGCTTCAGATGCCTTCATGGAACAAATTGTTTCACTGGAGGAAGTCTTTGCGTGCTTGGGGAGACGTCCCCCGAACTCACTGATGGTTTGGAGGCCTGTTGTTGCCATTAACACGCTTTAGCCAGTCTGCCATGACAGTGTGAATGAGGTGTGGCCGCCGCGCATGCTACCGCCCCGATTTATCCTATATATAGATTGTTAGGACACAGTCACTTGCATGTTGTCTTTGCCATCAGACTTTGAGCTCCTTGAGAGCAGGGATTATTTTTTGCCTTTTTTTCTGTAACCTCAGCACTTAGCAAAGTGTCTGGCACATAGTAGGAGCTTAATAAATATTTATTGACCAATTGACTAGACCAGGGCAGACGTAGCCATATGCAACTTTGGCGAGAATCCCTTCCCTGATTATTTCCTAAAAATAATGCCCCTTCCCCTCAGACTCCATGTAAAACTTTTCTTTTTCAACTCTGTTATCATGTAATATTGTATACTGAATTGTCTGTGTTTATGTCTCACTCCACTCCAAGATGTTAAACTCCACAGGGCACGGGCCAGGCCTTGTCTAAACTGGCTATCTCCCCCAGCACTGAATCTAGTGCTCTGCACAGAGCAGATACTTTATAAATGTTTGTTTTATTGTATTTGTTATACTGGACGTACTGACCCCTAGGATGAACACAGGGGGCTGGATGCGCTGAGCATCTCCCTCCTTGATCCCGGGAAGGAGGAGACTGGATGAGGGAAGCTGCCCCAAACAGAAGCCGGGCTGGGACCCACAATAATAGTAAGAGTTCCTATTTCCATGGGATTTTAAGGTTCACTAGGCACTGTCCTCTTCACAGCCCTACTAGGTAGGTGGGGCAAATAGTATCACTCCCATTTTACAGATAAAGAAACAGAGGTTCAGAGAAGCGATGTCACGCATCTAATGAGTGTCAGAACCGGGGACTTGAACCCTGGTCTTTTTTTGGGGGAGGGTCTAGGCAATGGAGTTAAGTGACTTGCCCAGGGTCACATAGCTAGTAAGTATCAAGTGCCTGAGGCCATATTTGAACTCAGGTCCTCCTGACTTCAGGGCCGGGTGCTCTATCCACCAAGCCACCTAGCTGCTCCATCCCCTGTCTTCTAACTCCAAGTCTGCTGATCTTTCCATAAATGCCTCCCATGAACTCCCTCAGATCTAGTCCCCTTCAGAGTTCAAAAGATGCAGGTTTTTTGACCCCTCTCCTTCTCCCTGACTAATAGAGGACTCCCCTTCCCTGGTATAACCCAAGTAAAGATCAGTCTCCAGTTCGAGTCCAGCCTTCCCCTCACCTAAGCTACTCAGGCTAGCTCCTCCCCAACAAGAACTTGGATCTGGAAAGGGAGGGGCAAGATTTAGGAGAATAATTGATCACACTAGAAAACACTCCAGCTTAACAGGACTGTAGCATCATCTGGTCCAATCCTTTCATTTTACAGAGAAGGAAACTGAGGGCTGGTATAGAGAAGTGACTTGCTTAAAGGTCACAAAGTGGTAAAGCTGAGATTTGAACATGTGATTCTTAAATCCTATTTTAGGGTTCTTTCCACTTCACCCCTGCCTCTTTTCTAACAGTTTTATCTCCTTAACCAGAATACAGCATGGGTTTAATAAAGGAAGAACTTTGCAATAATCAGAGCTGATTTACAACGGAAAAGTTAGCTCCAGAGGTAATGAGCTCCCTGACACTAGTGGTGTCCAACTAGAGCCTGGATGATTCCCTTAGGGAATTGTTGAACTGGGTAAAAGTTGTATCTGATGCCCTCTGCGAGTCCTCCCAGTTTGGAGAGGCTGTCACTACTAGAGCTTGGGGCCAAGGTTCTTCCCCTAAGATATTTCTTCCTAGAACTCAGTTTAGGGTTCTATGAGGAGGGAAAGAGAGGGTCAGGTCAGAGTAGTGACTGGTCCTGGGAAAGGATCCAGAAACAGAACCATATGAATGTTCTCAGCTCTCCAGTTTGGAAGGTTTCCCCCAGTGCAGGGGTGGGTTTGAATCTGAATGGGTCCCAGAGGGGGAAACTGGGTCTTCCAAGAGGTTTGCTGAATGATGAGCTGAGGTTCAGAAAAGACAATTGATTGACCCAGGGTGATACAGCAATAATTATAACAGCTAACATTTATACAGTACCTACCAGGTACCAGGCACTGTGTTAAGGGCTTTACAATTCTTATCTCATTTGATCCTCACAACAACTCCAGGAGGTAGGTGCTGTTATTGTCCCTATTTTACAGGTGAGGAAACTGAGGCAAACAGGGTCACAAGCTAATGTAAATACCTGAGGCCGGATTTGAGCCCAGGTCTTCCTGACTCTAGGCCCAGTGCCCTATCCATTGCACAATCTTGGTACATGCCTTGGTGATGCCCACGCAGGGAGGAGAAGATGAACCTCTGAGATGGCTGAATCCCATCAATCGGTTTTGGAGGAGGAAGCTGAGGATGAGTACCTGGCAACAATTGCCTGGCGCTGTCCAGCTAGTTGGAGAAGCAGACCTCAAACACAGGTATCTAGGCTCCCGGTCTGGGGCACTTTCCACTTACCCATGTCTGGTGCCACCTTAAGACCCAGGCGGGAAGTCTGGGGGGAGGGTGGCTGAGGGAATGTGGGAGTTTTTAAAGAGCTGGCCTTTGATTCTCCGAGGAGGAGCTGAGGGTGGTGTAATCAGGGTTTGGGAACAGGATGTCCTCTGGAGGCAGGGAGAGAGAGAGGGGCCTATAAATAGGCTGCAGGGGAGGCCAGCCCAGCCTGGGGCAAGGAGGATGCCTCCCCTGGGGACCTCCCCCAAACTTCCAGAGGGTGCCAGCAGAGCTGGATTTAGGGCCTTCAGAGTTGGGGAGGAGGCCCCCGCAGTCCGAGCCCCTGAGACCGGCTCGGCTGTAACTCCATGGCTCTGAGACAGCCTCTTCTTGCAGGGCCTCAGTTTCCGTTTCTGTAAAGTCCATATCCTTTAAAAACTGGAATGGATCTTAGAGACCAAGTAGTCCAGCCCCCTCGTTTTACCAGTCAGGAAACTGAGATCCAAAGGAGAGAAGCCATTTTCTCGGGGTCATCTGGTTAGCAAGTGGTCAAGTCAAGACTTTGAGTAGAGGTCTTCTGCCTTCCAACTTGGGACTCTTCCCACTATTCCCATTGAAGGGAATGGACCCAGTCCAAGCTAGATCTGAAATTCTGTGAGGCTGTGAGTGTGTGAGGAAGTTTATGGGTGAGTGAGTGTGTGTGTGTGTGTGTGTGTGTGTGTGTGTATGAGAGAGATGTAGAAACATAGAGAGATAGACACACAGAGAGAAAGTGTGTGTGTGAGTGTGTGTGTATATGAGAGAGAGAGATATAGAAACACAGAGAGATAGAGACAGAGAGAAAGTTGTGTGTGAGTGTGTGTGTGTATGAGAGAGATATAGAAACACAGAAAGATACAGAGAGAAAGTGTGTGTGTGAGTGTGTGTGTGTATATGAGAGAGAGATATAGAAACACAGAGAGATAGAGACAGAGAGAGACACACAGAGAGAAAGTGTGTGTGTGAGTGTGTGTGTGTATGACAGAGATATAGAAACACAGAAAGAGAGACAGAGAGAAAGTGTGTGTGTGAGTGTGTGTGTGTGTATGAGAGAGAGAGAGATATAGAAACACAGAAAGATAGAGACAGAGAGAGACACACAGAGAGAAAGTGTGTGTGTGTGAGTCTCTCCTCTTCTCTAAACAGTTCAGGAACTTGTTCTGTCCAGAGACTGAGAGAGGACGAATGACCCCTCTTCCCATTTAAATTCTGAGATGGAGGGAGGAGGAGGGGAGTGAGCTCTTTCAGCTGGAGCTTAAAGAACCCTCTTCCCACAGTGGCCAGAAGGGAGCAGCAGAGGACAGTACTGCAAAAGTCCAGGGCCAAGGTCAGGCAGTCAAATCTCAGAGAGGCTGGGTACATGTGGTTTGAATTTAAGCCCTGCGTGAGTGTGAGTGTGAATGTGAGTGTGTGTGTGTGTGTGTGTGTGTGTGTGTGTGTTGGTTTCTTGCTTTAACCATTCATTCATTCATCTCTTAAAAAGTACCTACTGGGGCAGCGAGGTGACCAGTAGATACAGCACAGGCCCTGAGGTCAGGAGGACCTGAGTTCAAATCCAGTCTCAGACCAGAGACTTGACACTTACTAGCTGTGTGACCCTGGGCAAGTCACTTAACCCCAATTGCCTAAAAATAAAAAAAAAAATTAAAAAAAAAAGAAGCACCTATTGTGCACAGGGCACTGTGTTCTGGGTGCTAAGAACCCAGCTCTGAATGAAGAACAGACACCCAGAGTCTCTCAGCATCTTCATGGCCCTCAGAAGACAGAACACGGAAGATAAGAGCCGGAGTAAACCTCCTAACACAGAGTAGACAGAATGACAGAGCATCTGGAGCGTGAGGACCTGGATTCAAATCCTACCTCTGAGGCTTAATACCTTCGTGACTTTCAGGCAAGACATTTTCCCCTCCTGGAGCCTCCGTTTTCTCCTCTGTGAAATCACGTGGTTGGACTAGATGACCTTGGAAGTCCCCTCCAGATCTAATTCCCACGATCGCAGGCTGGAAAAGCCCTTAGAGATCACCTAGTCCAACCTCTTCATCTTATATATGGTGGTGGAGGTGGGGAGTGACAGGGAACGAGGCCCAGAGAGCGGAAGGAGCCCGCTTAAAGAGGGTGGCCGGGCAGGGACGACAGCCACGATGATGATGATGATGATTACTACTATTACACTGCTGCTGCTGCTGCTGCTGCTGCTACTCCTACTCCTACTCTTACTCCTACTAGTGGAAAACTTGGAATCAAAAGATCACAGGAAAGAGCTGTGGGGTCCGAGGACCTGGGTTCAGATCCTACTTCTGGCATTTGTTATCTGCATGATGACCTTGAACAAATCACATAACTTCCTTCAGCCTTAGTTTCCTCATCGGCAAATTGAAGGGTTGCTAGACCTGACCCTTAATAAAAGGATTTGTTCTGTAAGACTTGGACTCAGTCAAAAAGTCTCACCCAGGGACCTAGAGGGCCACATGTGGCTCCCCACCCCTGGACTAGATGGTCCCTTCTGGCTCTAGATCTCTGATCTTGCTCGGTGTGTGGGGGATCCTGGAAAAGTCATTTAACCTCTGAGTCTGAGTTTTATCATCTGTAGAATGAGAATAATATTCCCTACCTCACTGGACTGTTAGACTATGAACTCCTTGCCTGACTAGCACACTTTTGTGTTTGTAATCCCTAGCATACAGTATGACACTTGACACAATAATAATTGTTTGGGATTGACTGACCTAATGGGATTATAGATGTAAATGATTTTTTAAAACCTTAAATTACTATGTCAGTGTTGGCTCCTATTATTTTAAAATTAAAAAAATAACCCACCTTTTTCAATAGTAGTTAACAGATTACAAAGCGCTTTTCTCAGCAACTCTGTGAAGTAAGGAGTTAATTCAAGGATTGTTATCCCTACTTTACTGATGAAGAAACTGAGGCCCAGAGAAAGGAATAGTTCCCCCACTCCCACCTCCTGCCATTAGTGGCATTGGCCCAGGGATCAAATCTCAGGGCCCTTGATTCTTTGCTATTTTTTTTTTTAAATATTTTTTTCGATGAACAAGAATCCATTTTCTGTCCTTCCCAACTCCCTCCATGGGAGGGTGGGGCGAGAAACAGAAAACCCTTGTCACAAAAATGCAAAGTGAAGCAAAATAAATTCTAAGGGAATACATCTGTCCAAGGTTACACCGTTGGCCGCAGCAAAGCTCATGTCTCTATGCCCTCAGCTTGAGTGTCTTTTTAAATGGTGGTATCCCCAGTCCCCCCCCCCCCTCTCTGGGATGCTGGTAGTGGGGCTGAAGAAGGGATAGATCGTGGGCTCTGAGGACAGCTTTCTTTCTATGACTCAATTCCCTTAAGCCCTGCTTCCTCTAGGAAGTCTCCCCAGATGCCCCCAACCCTCACTGATCTCTCCTGACCATAGCCCTGGCTGGCTGTGCCATCACTGAGTGATGATCAAATCCTGATTTAGTTAATCTTTGCATGTGTGTGAGCCCTGCTTTCCTAGTTACAGTGGAGATTTCTGGGCCAAAGTTCAGCTGTCTTCTTCCCAATTCTCCTACAACTGAGGTGGTCGGGTTGAGTGGGAATATCAATGACGGTTTGTAGACTGTTTCAATACAGAAAAGGGAGAGTTGCACAAATTAGAGACAGAGTGGCCCAGTGGAAAGAGCCCCCCATAGACTGGGGGACTGCTTTACCTTCAGTCTAATGCTTCTGGCATTGACTCCCTGCCCGACCTTTGACAAATTATTCAGCCTTTCCGGTCTTCAATTTTTCTATTTATAGGTGTTGAACGAAATAATCTCGAAGGTCCCCTCCAGATCTAACATTCTATATGCTAAGGTCCCTTCTGTTTCTGATAATCTAGGTTTTAAGGTGCCTTCTATCTGACATCCTACATTCTAATTGCTCCTTCCTTCTCCCTTTCTCCCTCCCTTCCCCCCCTTTCCCTTCCTCCCTCCCTCCCTTCCTTCCTTCCTTCCTTTGTTCCTCCCTCCCTCCCTTCCTTCCTTCCTTCCTTCCTTCCTTCCTTCCTTCCTTCCTACTCCTGCTCCTACAGAGCGTTATGGTCTATGTCCTCAGGGCCCTTTCAGCTTGGATTTTAGGAAGAACAGAGTGTGGGGATTCTGGGTTGGTCTATGTTCCCAGCTGTGTGTAAGGAATCTTCTCTGACCAACCCCCACCTGGGTCCAGTCACCCCAATCCCTCCAACAGCCCGTTTGGTCCAGGGCCAGCTCCCTTTCCTCAGCCCCTGTCTCCCCTCCCTTCCTCTCTATCAGCTGGGCAGAAAGAACAGGGGCCCCAAGGGGGGCAGGGTGAGGGGGTCGTGGGAACGGAAGAGGTCCCAGGGTTCAGAGCAAAGCTGAGCAGGGACTTGGGCTGGTCTGACTCAAATTTCCAGTCACTTCCTCGGACCCGCGCCCTGGGGGTCGAGAGAATGGATGTGTGTATATATGTGTGTTTGGGAGAATGAAGGGGGGGCCTCTGGCCCCTCCCCTAACCCTGGGCCCAGGACACAGTGGCCAGGCTGCGGAGATGATTCACTGAGGCTCTGAGCCAGGTTCTCCCTGGGAAAAGACAGCTAGGGCTGGACTTAGCCATAGGTGGAGGGACACCCCTATGGGGCAAGCAGAGGGCCCTGGGAAGGCCCAGCAACCCCCAACTCTCTCTCCCACCTAAAAAACTCCTACCACAGCCTGAAATCCCACCATTATGTCTCTGTTCCTTTACAGATCTATCTTTAAGGTATAGTATGAAGAATATTGGATTTGGAGTCAGAGAAGCTGAATTTAAATTTTGGTTTTCTGCCCATGTGACCTTGAACAAATGACTTAATCTCTCTGGGCCTCAGTCTCTTTCTCTGTAAAATGAAGGGGGTAGACTAGGTCAGGGATTCTTAACTTGAGGTCCATAGATGTCCAAGAGGCCTATGAATAGATTTCAGACGGTCTGTGACCTTGGGTGGGGGAAAAAAGTACACTTATATTTCAGTATTATTGATTTCCTTTCTCTCCCTATGTTTTTTATTTTATGGATTTAAAAACATGATGCTGAGATTAAATCAGAATATTTGTAAAGTGCTTGACACACACCAGGCACTTAATAAATGTTCACTTCTCCCCCTTCCCCTCTGAGAAGAGGTCTCTAGGCTTTACTAGCCTGCCAAAGGGGTCCTTGACACACAAAACAGTTAAGAACCCCAGGAATACATGCTTGCTAAAGTTCCTTCTACTTCTAAATCTTATGAGTTCACGATCTGTGTTACAATACAAACGTAGAATGTTCTAGTAGAAAGGTTCAAATCCTGGTTTGGGCACTTACTAACTATGTGACCCGTAAGTAAATCACTTCCTCTCTTTAAGCCTCAGTTTTCCTCATCTGTATAATGGGAATAAACACAGTTGGAGTGTCTATTTTAAAAGGCTGTTAGAAGGAAAGTGTGCTGTAAATTGTTACATTAACAGAAGCTATGATTATTATAACACATATATTTATGTAATATAATAACGTGATTATTATATTATAATATATTTGAGGAGAGAAAATCACTTACCACGAACTATCTTGTCTGACCTCATCTCCCCTATCTCCTAACATGTTCAGTTCTGGGATCATATTTCAGAGAAAACTTTTTAAAAAATGTCTACAGTAGCGCAAACAGGATGGGGAGAGCATTGGAGACCAGGCCAGATGCTCTATGTTATAGGGTTTTTCCCAGTGGTGTGCTGGGAAATATTTAACAACTCACTCTCTTAAAAAAAAAAAAAAAAAAAGGATGACAGACCCATTTCCTGCCTCACAGAATTCCTCATTTTCTTCATAACACAGCTCAAGCCCCACCTGCCACACAGTGACTTCCCTGACCCTCCCAAATACTAGCAGATTCCCTAGTATTTCTTTTGTACTTCTTTGGCAAGTATTTATATTAAAAACACTTCTATAGGCACATGTTTCCACGGGTAGAATGTAAGTTCCTCAGGGGCAGGGACCCTTATACCTTTATACCTTTCTTTGTATCCCCATAGCTGAGCCCAGGACCTGGCTGCCTGGCACATAGTAAGTGCTTAATAAATGCTTGTTGATTGCTTGGTTGAAGAAAGTGAAAAGAGGAAAGGGCCAGTTTGCTCTTTCCAGTAAGCTGGAAGAGGAGTTTGGCTTGTTCCGCTTGTCTCCAGAAGGGGGAGCTAGGGGACAATTAAGGAAGGGTTATGGAGGCAGCTCCTTACGAGTAAGAAAGATCTTGAAGACAGCCAGGCCAGTCCCCCAATGGAAGCAGCAGCTCAGGAGGTGGTGCATTCCCTGTCAATGGAGGGGTTGGAGCACAGCGGGGTGATCAGCAGGGAAGATGCTACAGATGGTATTTATACCCTGGGAAGGAGTCTGAACAGCATTCTCTCTGAGGCTCTTTCAATCCCAAGAGTTCACAAACCAGACTTTGGGGTCCCTGAGGACAGCGAACTTCTGTTTCTTTCTCCCCAAAGCATGATGAGACCTAGCTCCTTCCCCCGCTTCCCTATCTGGACAGCTATTGAATGGAGTGGAAAGAGCCCTGGGTGAAAGGAAGGGGAGGAGAGGGGAGGGGAGGAAAGGGAAGGGAATAAGCATTTATATAGCACCTACTACATGCCAGGCACTGTGCTAAGCACTTTACAATCTCATTTAATCCTTCCAACAACATGAATCCTGCCTCTGACCTGTAATAGCTGTGTGACCTTGGGCAAGTCATTTAACTTCCTTGGGCCTCAAGTATTTCTATAGGCAAAAAAGGAATCACAATTGCAGTAGCTACATTGCTGAGTCTGTGAGAAAATATATTACAAACATCAAAGAGCTATAGAAAAATGACCAGAGCTGAGCTGGAAGTATTGTTTACTTGGGGCATTCTATGTTCAATGTGATACAGTTCCTTCCAGCTCTGTCATCCTGTGTTCTAAGGTCCCTCTCAACATTAATATTTTATGTTCTTATAAGGTCTTTTCCAGCTCTGTCATCCTATGTTCTAAGGTCTTTTCCAGCACTAGCATCCTATATTCTAAAGTCCCTTTCAGCACTGACATTCTATGTTCTATGTCTTAACAGTCTATGTTGTAATGTCCCTTCCCAGCTCTGATGTTCTATGTTCTGCTACTTCTGGTATTCTCTATTATTCTATGTTACAAGTCACAATAGATTAAGTTATGATAGGTCACAAAATTTCAGGTTAGGAGTCAAGAAGACCTAACCTAGATCTCTGCCATCTCTAAATTCTCCCAGTACTTCCAGCTCAGCTCTGGTCTCACTTCCCTGACCCCATCCTCCCCTTCCCTCACTGGTCTAGCTCCCCTAGCTCTGGCTGTCCCCCTCAACTGGGCACTCAGCACAGATTCCCCCAATGTCGTTAATCTCATATCTCTGTCCATTCGCCGCAGACATCCTGGAGCATCCATCCTGTCACTACCCCATTGCCACTTGGAACAGTTCAGTCTGGACCAGAAACTATGCCTTCCTCCCTGGGCCAGTGAATCCACTCAGTTTGGAACTCAGTCCTGGGGCTGGGTTTGAACTTTCTTCAACGATTCGGTCTAGGTCACCTTCATTCATCCCTATCCCAGGGAATTCTCTGAGGGCAGGGACTCCTCCTCCTCCTCTTCCTCCAGGGTTTAATGAGAATCCCTTCCATCTGTAATGTGGCCAAGTGGTTACAAATCATTTTCCCATTCATCCCGGCCAGCAGTGAGCCAGTGCTTATGGAGGAGTGTTGTGGGATCCCATTCTAACTTGTGTTCTGTGTGGCTGTCCCTTTGCCTAATTTTCTCTACAGTATTTCTGAGCTCCCCAAGAGCAGGTCTGATCTCAACTTTGCGTCATTCTCCCCTCCCCCCCAGTACTGAACACAGCAGACTCTTAATAAATGTTCTTTGAAAGTTGAAGTTGAATGATCTCAGGGGACCTTCCTGAGAGTTTTGAAGGGGAGGCATGGCAAGGATTATCCCCATTTTAAAAAATGAGGAAACAAAGGCCCAGACTGGGGAAGGGACTAGCCTGAGGTCACCCAGTAAGTCAATGGCAGAGCCAGGATTAGGGCCCAGGCCTCCTGGCTCCCATCCCAGGCTCTAGAGGAGAGAAATGAACCTGAAAGAATGATCAGGGAGGAAATGGATTTTCCAGATGGCACAAAGAGGGTGTGAGAAGGAAAGGACAGGGACACAGGAGAAGGAGCTGACCCTGGAAATCCTGCAGTCGGGAGTGAATAAAGGCAATTTCTATTTTTCTAGTGCTTTAACATTTATAAAGTATTGCCCCTAGAACACCCTGTGAGGTAAGTAATATATTATTGCCTGTATTCTACAGATGAGAAAACTGAGGCTCCTGAAGACTTGATTTGCTGCCCAAGGTCACGCAGATAAGTATTAGAGTTGGGCTAAGGTCTCCTGACCCTCTCTGGGGTTCTCTGGGGCTTATCTTACCTTTTTACCTGTCCTAACCCAGAAGCTCTGTCTGTCTTCTCTCTGACTCTGTCTCTTTCTGTCTCTCTCCTCCTCCCTCCTTCTCTCTGTGTCCTCCTCCCTCTGTCTGTCCATCTTTTTCTCTCTCTCATTCTGCACAGGGAAATCTAGGTACATACAGAGGCCTCATATCTTTCCATGGTTTGACTAAGCATTCCTTGTAAGAAAGGCAGCCTGGCTAATACAGCAAACCCTGGACCAGGAATCAGGGGGAGCTGGTTAAAATTGCTCCTTCTATGTTTCCTAGCTGAATGAGCTCAGGAAAGATCTTTATGGGTCTCAGTTTCCTCCTCTGTAAAATGGGGATGATAATATGTGTGGTACCTATCTCATAGGGTTGTTGTAAGGATCCCGATGAGCTCATAGGTGTAAAGTGCTTTGAAAACTTTTAAGTGCTACATCAGTGTCAGCTCCTGTTATTGGGAAAGCTTTCTTCCGGTCGAATCTACCAACAGCCAATGTCTGAGCTGGAAAAGTCATTAAAAATAAAATTTCAGAGCTGGAAGGGACAGAGGGGGAGAAGGGACCAAGCATTTCTAGAGCACCAGACACTGTGCTAAGTGCTTTACAGAGACTATCCCAACTGATCCTATAACAACAACACTGTGAGGTAGATGCCGTTATCATCCTCATTTTACTGTTGAAGAAACAGAGGACAAGTGACTTGCACAGTCAGTAAGTGTTTGAGGCTGGATTTGAATTTGGGTCTTCCTGACTCCAGGCCCAGCGCTTTGCCATCTAGCTGCCTCTGTTCTATCAAATAGCATTTATTAGGGTTCGGAATATCTGAACCAGATGGCATCTTAGGATATGGAATGTCAAAGTTGGAAGGAACCTTAGAACACCCAATGTCTGAGCCGGTAAGGGAGCTTACGATCTGACTCTAGGAAGGAACCTAAGAACCCAATATCAGATTGGAACATATAAAGCAAAATGTCAGGGCTGGGAAGAGGGACCAGTCCAACTTTCATTTTACAGAGGAAGAAACTGAGGCACCGATAGAAGAGTCTCTTCCCCAGTGAAGGTGACTTAGGGTCAGGCACACAGGGATGCTCAAGACAGATGTGCTGAACTTTGATTAATTATTCTATGTCCCCAGGCCAGGGCTCGGGAGAAGCCAGAAGGTAGCTCAATCCCTCCCCCTTGGGGACCTCACTATCTGTCTGGTTGAGGAGAAGGCACCCCAAAAAGAAAGGAAGAGATGAAACAACCCTTATAAGACACAGGATACACGGGGTGCAAAGATGGTTTTGGGCTCCAAATGTATTCGTGAGTAGAAATCTTCTAGGGCGGCAAGCATTGGCAAAGAGACACCCCAGTTTCTTAGGAGGCAATCAGGGAGAGAGGCCTTCGAATCTAGTAGGGGAAAGAGGGAGTGACATGTAGATATCTTTATCACAACCTCTTTCTCCTGAACTGGCTTTTGGATAAGTTCTCGTCTGAAAGGTTTGAGAGTTCAGGTGGGTTTTTACAGGGTAGTGAAATAGGGTAGAGAATTAAGATCTAGGATAAGAAGAGTGATAATTGCTACTTGATGCAGGAATCAAAGAAGGAAGGAAACAGGCATTTATTAAGCATCTACTGTATGCCAGTAGGTGCTTAATATTTATATTTATAAATATTATCTCATTTGATTCTCACAACTGTGGGAGGTAAATGCTATTATTATCTCCACTTTGCAGATGAGGAAACCGAGGCAGACAGTGGTTAAGTGACTTGCCCAGGGTCACACAGCTTGTAAGTCTCTGAAGCTGGATTTGAACTCAGGTCTTCCTGACACCATGCCCAATGCTCTAGCCACTGCACCACCTAACTGCCAAAGAAGAGGCAACTTGCTCAGCTTAGTGCAGACTTCCTCTTTTCACCTGAAACACAACCATTGCTCATCTGTGTAAGGCTCATGGCTCAGTCTGAGGTTAGGGTCTGAGGTTCAGACCTGGCTATGTCTCTAATCCCTTAGATAACCTGATTCAATAAAACATACCCCTTTCCTTTCTACAACCCTCCTGCCATCCTACCACAGAGTACACAGATATCAGGACTCCATTCTTAATAGCCAAAACCAACCCAGTTTAGAATGGAGACGTGAGTGAGGGACAAAGGTCCTCAACTATCATTGGTCACAGCTGGAAGGAATTTTTTTCTTTTTGAGGGGGTCTGGGCCTGTGATTTCATTGGTTCAGGGCATCTCTGATTTGGAAACTCTGTCTACTGACATAGGTTGGTGAATCATCAATAACTATCACATTAGAGTGTTGCCAGGCACTAAGAGGTTAAGTCAATCTATTAGCCAAGCACCTACCAACTACATGCTATGCTATGCTAAGAGCTGGTGATACAAAGACAAAAAAACAAAACAGAACGATCTTTCCATCATCGAAGAGCTCACGTTGTATCAGGGGAAAATAGGTCAATCTATAAGTAAATACATAAGACACAAAAAGTACATACAGAGTCATTTCAGTGGGGGTGGAAGGAAGGCACGAAGCAGCTGTAAGCAATCATCAAAGGCCTCATTGAGAAAGTCGTGGTTGAGCTGAGTTTAGATGGAAGCTAGGCCCAAGCAGCTAGGGGATCCTGGGAGATGGATGGGAGGAGAGAGTGAATTACAGGCATGAGGGATATAGCCTGTGCAAATGCCCAGAGGTGGAAAATGGATTATTGCATGTGAAGGGCAGCACAAAAGGGCAGTTTGACTAGGCTGTAGGGTAGAAGAAAGGCAGCAATGTTTAATAAATCAGAAAAAGTAGGCAGAAGTCTGATTACAAAGACTGTTAAATGCAAAACAGAGGATTTTGCATGCTATCCTAGAGGCAACAGAGGGACACTGGAGCTTAATTAAATAGAGGAACAACACAGCCAGACCTGTACTTTAAGAATATTACTCTGGCAGGTGTGTAGAGGCTGAATGAGAAAAGGGAGAGAGACTGAGGCACACAAGACTGATGAGGAAGAAGACCATTGCAATATTCCAGGAAAGAGGTGATGACATCCTGGATTGGGATGGTGGCTGTGTGAGTGCAGAGAGGCAATGGATACAAGATTTGGTAACTGATTAGATATTCAGAGTGAGCGAAGGAAGGAAATAAGCATTTATTAGGTACCTACCATGTGCTAAGTGTTTTAGTGATTTTATCTCATTGGATGAGAGGGAGGAGTCCAGAAGGACAAGTTTCAAACGTGGGAGAATGGTCATGCTTGATATAGAAATTAGGATGTTCAGAAGACCCAGTGGGTTTGGGCTTTTTTGGAAATGACAGTGAGTTCTGTTTTGGACATGTTGGGTTTGAGATAGCTATAGGACATCTAGTTGAAATCAGTCAACCACTTAACAAGCATTTATTAAGTGCTCACTATGAGGCATTTCCAACAGGCAGTTGGTTGTGTAGGTTTGGAGTTCAGGAGAGAAACCTTAGCTTGATATAGAGATCTCAGAGTCATTTGCATAAAGATAAGAATTGAATTCTTATCTTTAACAAGGAAAGTGGGAGGGTCCAGGTCAGAGCACTGGGGGACACCCACAGTTAGGACATAGATGATAAACCAGCAAAGGAAGCTGAGGAGTGAGTGAGCAGACAGACAGAGGGAGGCCCAGGGGGTGAGCAGCATTACAAAAACCCAGAGTGGAATAAGTATCCAAGAAGGGAGGGTGATCAGCAGTGTTAAATGCTGTAGAAGGCTCAAGGATGAGGATTGAGGAGAAGACCATTCAATTTGGCACTTTAGATATGATTAAGAATTTTTCAGAGAGTAGTTTGGATTGAGTAATGAGACTGGAAGCCAGTTTGCAAGGGGTCGAGAAGTAGATGAGAGGAGAGGAAGGGAAGGCAATGAGTAGAAACAGCTTTTTCTAGGAATTTGGCTGAAAAGGAAGGAGAGACACAGAACGAGAGCTGGAGGGGATGGCAAGGTCAAGTGAGGCTTTTCTAAAGAAATAGGGAAAAGACTCAGGCACGTTTATAGGCAGCGATGATGGAGCCAGTAGATGGGGGGAGCTGATGAGCAGAAAGAAAAAGGGATAGTTTTGGGGACAACCTGCCGGAAGAAGTGGGAGGAGATGGGATCAAGGATCCAAGTAGAAGAGTTGGCCTTGGCCAGGAGAATGGCGACCTCTTCACCAGAGAATGGAGTAAAGAAGGAGAAAATGGGGGATGATGGCAAGGGGGGTGTTGAGATGTAGGGGAGAAGAGGAAGCTTGTGACAAATAGCTGTTTTCTCAGAAGAAAACGAGACGAAGTCTTCTGTTGAGAGGGCAGCCCTGGCAGTGCTGGGAGGTGGAGGTGGGAAGGAATAGCGTGGGAGGCTTGAAGAAAGAAGAGAGAGGAGGCTGGGAACAGCTGCTGAGCAAAGTCTTAGAGAAGAACAAGGAGGCAAACATTAAAGAATTGTCTTGCTGCTGCACTGCCGGTCCACTCGAGACTAGATATTGTAAATCTATAAGTTCAATGACTTCTGCCAGCACCATTTAGCAGCCAAATGATCAGCAAGCATCTATTAATTGTCTATTGTGTGCCAGACACTATCCTAGGTGTTCAGAATACAAAAACAAAAATTAAACAGTCCTGGTCCTCGAGGCCCTTATATTCAATTGTGGAAACAAGACACATACACATACATGTATATGTATATGTATGTGTATATGTATATGTGTGTGTGTGTGTGTGTGTGTGTGTGTGTTTGTATGTTTTGGAGGCAATTGGGGTTAAGCAACATGCCCAACACAGTCAGTGAGTGTCTGAGGTCACATTTGCACTCAGGTCCTCCTGACTCCAGGGCTGGGTACTCTATCCACTGTGCACCTAGCTATCCCTATGTATGTCTTTTGTGGTAAGCTGTACCCTTCTCTGGTCCTAGGACCAAGAAAGATCTTCCTCTGCTCCTGAGAATCTCACTGAGGACTGTCAAGGAGCACACATGCTTCACTGTGTCCAGCAGGTGTGTGTGTGTGTGTGTGTGTGTGTGTGTGTGTGTGTGTGTGTGTGAGAGTGAGAGAGAGATAGAGAGAGAGAGAGAGAGAGAGAGAGAGAGACAGCGAGACAGAGAGACAGAGACAAAGACAGAGACAGAAAGACAGAAAAGTTCCCCTTTCTTTCTTTTCCCATGGGTTCTGAGTCTATGACTTTGCATCACCGCCATGTTGCATTGTCTGATGGGTCTCTACACAGCTGCCCACCCCTTCCTTTTCTGTGCTCAGAGTGGTTTTCTGGTCCATGCTCTAGTACTAACTAAGACCAACTAAACCTTCCAGCTAGCAGAAGGAAATCAAGGCCAAAACAAGAAGCCCAGTGGCCCTCAGGGGCCAGTTCAAGACCCAGTTCAGACCTTGTCTCCCCTCCAGTTGCTACAACACTAGGCAGGATGTAATCAGGCAGTCAACAAGTTGGTCAATTAGCATTTATTGAATGCTTACTATGTCCAGGCACTGTGTTAAGCACAAGAGATACAAAGAAAGGTAAACACGGTTCCTTTCCTCAAGGAGCTTACAATCTAATGGAGGAGACAACATGTAAATAGCTACATATGTACAAGATATATACAAAGTAGATGAAATTAATCCCAGAGGGCAGTGGAGGGTTAGAGATAGGAAAAATCGTCCTGCAGAAGGGGGCTTTGAACTGAGTCTTGAGGGAAGCCAGGAGACAGAGGTGAAGAAGGGAGAACATTCCAGGCGAGGTGGACAGCCAGGGAAAGGGCACGGAGTGAAGGAATGGAGTGTTGTGTTTGAAGAACAGCAGATGGGCCAGTGAAGCTGGATTGTAGAGAATGTGGAGGGGAGAGTAAAGTATAAGAAGACTGGAAAGGTGGAGATTGGCCAGGTTGTGAAGGGCTTTTCTATTTAATGCTGGAGGTAATAGGGAGCCACTGGCATTTATTGAGTGGGGGAGGAGGGTGATACAGCCAGACCCGCACTTTGCCAGCTGGGTGGAGGATAGATTGGAGTGGGAAGAGATTTGAGGTGGGAGATCTTCCTAATAGTGTCCATGGTGGGGGGGCGGGGAGAGAGAGAGAGAGAGAGAGAGAGAGGTCTGTGGGCCCAGGGGAAAAGGCACTTCTGCTGGGGGTGGGATATCAGGACACGCTTCTTGGAGAAGGTGGCATCTAAGTGGATCCATGAAGGATGGGGTTAGAGTTTCAGCAGGCAGAGATGCAAGTGTGGGGTAGGGGACTTACAGGTGAGAAGGAAAACATGAAGGCAAAGAGGCAGCAAACCGTGGGAAAAATATGGGGTCCAGCAAGTCATCCAGTCTGGCTCTAATACAGAGCACATGAAAGAGACGAGTATGAGATAAGGTTGGAGAGGGAGGCCAAGGGCAGATTGGAGGTGACCTTGAATGGCAGAATCAGAAACTGGAATTTTCTCCTTTAGGTCATGGGAAGCCACTGAAGGGGTCTGAGAGAGATCATAACAACCTCTATTTCCATGGTTCTTGAAGGTTTACAAAATGTTTCCTTCACAACAACCCCTGTGGGTTAGGTGGCATCAAGATTATTATCCCCATTTTATAGGTGGAAAAACTGAGCCTGGGAAGATATTGTTTTGCCCCATTCACACAGGGAGGAAATATCAGGGCCAAAATTCCAATCAGTCTCCTCATCCTCAATCAAATCCTAATGATTATCACTAATAATAAAAACAGCCAGCATTTATATAGCATTTTAAGGTCTACAAAGTGCGTTACAGATGTTATGTCATGTGAGCCTCACAAAAACCCCAGAAGGTAGATATTTGTTGTCATTCCCATATTATAGGCAAGGAAATCAAAGGCGAGAGGCTGAGGATCAAACATCTAGTAAGTGCCTGAGTCAGGATTTGAACCCAAGGCTTCCTGACTCTAAGTCTAGCACTAGGCACCGACCAGCCATCCAACTGCTACACAATTCTTCTCCCCCTGGTAGTGTTTGTCGCTACCCATCTAGATTGTGAGCTCTCTGAGGCCAGGGACTAGGCCTAATCTGGGGCCTTGTATGTAATTGATGCCCAGGAATATGTGTTGGCTGCCTGGGGTCTCCACAGGATGGGCAGGGAGCTTTGCCTCCCTGATTGCTCCCCTTCTCCTCCAGGCTCTGTGAGTTGGGTGGGGTTTGAGGTACTGAAGGCTAGAGAATCAGAGGGAAGGGGCGGGTCTTCTGATCTAAAGTTGCTTCTAAAGAATGTCCATCTTTGTTTCCGCTGGGGCAGTCCCAGCCTCTACACAAAGATCATGGCCCTGCTGTGCCTTCTTTAGTTGCTGAAGATAAAAAATGTGTTGCCTTGTAGCCAAGCTGGGGATGACCTTAGCCAGGCTGGTCCTGGGATGACAGAGAAACTGGGCCCATCGTTGAAGACTTTCTAGTTGGGCAGGACACCTTAGAGCTTGTGTTCTGCTGGCAGAACTTTCAAGAACTCAGGGTCCCCTCTACCCCATGATGAGGCCTCAGGGGAGGGTTGTGGTATAGCTACAACCATGGGAAATGATTAAATTCTGCCTGGGTTTGATACTCAGCTCTGCCCCAGACTTGCTGTGTGACCTTAGGTATATCACATTGCATCCCTGAGCCTCAGTTGCCTCATTTGCAAAATGAATGGGCTGAACCTGTGAGTTAGGCACTATTATTACCCCCATTTTATAGATGAGAAAACTGAGTCTGAGAGAAATTAAGTGATTTGCCCAGGGTCAAAAAGCTAGTAAACATCTGAGGCAGGCAATTATCCCTGACTCCAAGTTCAGTGAACTATACCGCTATATGTCCTACCTCTAGAAATGGGAGCTGTTATAACTATTATTATTATTGTTGTTGTTGTTGTAGTAATATAAAAGCTGAGCCCTTCTTTCTGAGCCTGAATCTTCAGGCCACTCTCGAACCAGTACAATCTGAATGGTAGAGATTCTGCGCTCTGAGTTTCTATAAGGTTAGGGCAACTTCAAAGCAATCTGGGGGTGACCTCGGGGTCACCGGGCTCATGCCCCTGCCTCCAAGTAAGACTTCATAGGTCATGTGACCAGAGCCAGATGGGAGCTCAGAGGACAAAAGTCTAATTCTGGGCAGGGAATCCCCTCTATGTACCTCTAATCCTTTCATTTTCCAGAGAAGGAAACTGAAGGCCAGGGTAGGTAAGTGACTTCCCAAGGTCACATACTCAGTAAGCATCAAAGGTGAGGCTGGCACCCAGGTCCCTCAACCTTCCTTTGTAATCTGTTCCTTCCCAGCTCCCAGTCTGACCCTAACTTGGCTTCACAGGTAATCACGCTTTCCGCTCTCGAAGGGAACCTCAGAGGACATCTGGTCTGACTCCGGGTGGGGGATTCTTTACGCTATCCCTTCCCAAAGTTGTCCCTGGTCTCCAGTGAAGCTGAGCCCAGCAGGGCCACAGGACAGCCCACTTCACCTTTGGAATGACTTATCTCATCTGTTAGGAGAGTTTTTCTTACTTTAACCCCTTCCACTCCTCTGATTCTCTGCAAAACAAGTCAAATCGAGCTTCCACAAGGCAGGCCTACAATTTGGTGGTGGTGATTCTGTCCTACGAGGGTCTGAAAGTATTGGGAGAGGAATGAGGAGCCCTGGGTTCTAATATCCATTTTGCCTTGAACTTCCTGAATGACCTTGGGCAGGTAGGTCTCCCTCCATCTCTGGTCCTTGATAAAGGGGGTGGACCAACTGGTCTCTTTAGTTCTCTTCTGGTGCTGACATTTTGTTATTTTGCAAAAGGGCTGGGGGCTCGGCTTTTCTCTTCTTTCTCCAACGAGAGGACTAATGTCCAGCTCTCTCCCTCCCTCCAGGTTTTCCTCATAGGCCCTAGAGGAGAGAAGTCCTTCCTGACACCTCACCTGAATACTCAGGCCACAGAGGGTGCGGGGACCGTGTGATCCAGGGGCAGAGCAGGAGGGGAGGCTCCCTGGGACCCAGGATGGTTTGTTTCCTCTACCTGGCTCCTCCCTGGAGTCTGGGGTCAGCGCTGCCCTGCTGGGGCTAAGGGATAGGGTGTCCTTGGCTGGGGCCAGCTCTGGGGCTCTGTGGACCAGAGCCAGGGACCCCTCTTTGGATGTGGCAGACAACTTGGCCCGCCTTGAAAGGGGCCTCTGTATCTCCTCAGGGCCAGCTGGACAGAGTGGCTATTCATGTGAGACTGATTGGCCCGACGATGACGGCAGAGTGGAGACCTGGGGGAGGTTGTCTCGGTTCCCAGAAGGTCCCAGCCCAGTCACAGCACCCTGGGATCTAACTATTTAGAGCTGGAAGGGAACCTAGAGATCACCTTGTCCAAATCTCTTATTTTATAAGTGAGGAAACTGAGGCCCGGAGAAGTGAAATAGGTGTCTGAGTGACATAGTGGATAGTATACTGCACTTGGAGTTAGAAAGACTCAAGTTCAAAACCAGCCTCAGATACTCACCATGATCCTGGGCAAGTCACTTAACCTTTCTTGGCCTCATCTGTAAAATGGGAACAATAATAGCACTTACCTCTCAGGGCTATTGCGAGGATCAAGTGAGATACTATATGTAAAGTATGTTGCAAACCTCAACCTGCTACAACATGCTAGCTGTTGTTATTATTGTAATGATTAATTCTTTTTTCTTACTCCAGAAGTAAGCAGCAAAGCCAGAGTGTAAATCCATTTCTTTTGGCCCTGTGTCTAACAGACTCTCCATTCTGCCAGGCTGGTTCCCACTAGCCCCACAGACTCAGGGAGCTGCAGAATCACAGGGCTCTCAGAGGGCATCTACTCCAACCACCTCACTGCTAGTGACAGGGAACTCATCCCCTCCAATCTCATCCAACAATTCTTTAGTAAGTACCTACTATGTGCAACATGAGACGCAGCATGGAACTGTGGAGTAGTAGCAAGGGAGCTTGTCAGAAAGACTTGATTTCAACCTTTCCTCTAACTTCTACCGGCTGTGGGATCCTGGGCAAGCTTCTTTTTTAAGCTCTTAGTGCCCTGAGCATCTCACTCAAACTTTAAGTTAGGCCGAATTAGTGGCTAGGTGGTGCAGTGGATAAGAGGACTGGGCCTGGACTCAGGAAAACCCGAGTTCAGATCCTGCCTTCAGACACTTACTAGCTATGTGACCCTGGGTAAGTCACTTAACTTCTTTCAGCCTCACTTTCCTCATCTGTAAAAGTGGCCAAGTAATAGGGGGAGGGAATAAATATTGATAAACTGCCCTACTATGTGCCAGGCATTGTCTACAGATGAGGAGGTGGCAGATGTGAGAAGACATCGCCAATTGGAGGTTGAATACCAGAGACAGGAGATCTCACTGGACTCCAGAGGCAAAGAGAAAGCTAGGAAAGGTTTGGGGGTAGGGGTGGAGGAGAGGTGTGAACACCCCACCCCTCCAGTAGAATCCCAGCAGGGACTTGGGGGCAGGGACTGTGTTTTTGCTTTCCTTAGTATCCCCAGCATTTCCTTCTGTGCCTGGACCATAACAAGCCCTTCATAAGTACTGGTTGGCTGCCTGAAGGATGGACTGGAGTGGGCGAGGGACTGACAGATCACAGGATTATAGATTTAAAGTCAAAAGGGACCTTAGAGATGTAGTCCAATCCCCTGATTTTACCGGTGCACCCCTGAAATGAAGGGACTGGCTCAAGGTCACGCAGATGATGAGGGTCTGAGGCAGAATTTGAACCCAGTTCCCCATTCTGCTCAATCCATCTTTCACACAGCTGCCAAAAAAAAATCTTACTAAGGCACAGGTCTGATCACATTACTACCTGGACCAGAAACCTCTAGTGGTTCCCTTTTGCCATATGGGGAAAAAATTCAATCTCAGAATCACAAAATCTGTCTGATATTCATAATCCACAACCTTCTACCCCATATTGCCAGTGTCATATCAAAAGGAGATAATCATTGTAAAATGCTTAGCACACTGCCTGGCATGTAGTAGGTGTTTAATAAATGCCTTTTCCCTTCCTCCCCCCTTTATTCCACATAGTTCCCCTTCACACATGCTATATTCCAGCCAAATTAAGCTACTTTGTTTGGCCCAAACCCTCCTGCCCTCTCCAGCTTCCATGCATTTGCTCAGGCCTGGAACACACTCCTGTCCCCATCTTCACCTATTTATTTCTAGGTTTCCTTTTCTTCAAGGCCCAATTCAGGCGCTAGCTTGGGTGGAACCTTCTGAGAACCTCCCCGGCTGCCCTGCCCTGCCCAGAGTCTGCCCTTCCCCCTACCAGACTTTTCACTAAGAGCTGAAAAGTGATCTTACTCTTCTCAAATTTTCCTAATGTCTGCATCTCTTGGAGCAATGAGTAGAAGTGGCAGAAAAGGGGATAATATAGGTTTACTTTAATGAAAAAGAAAACAACTTCCTAACAATTACAGTTATCTAAAAGTGTAATAGGGTCTCTTGAAGTAGAGGTTCCCAAAGTGAGTGATACCACCCCCCAGGGGACACTGGAATGATGGGAGGCGGTAGTAACCTCAGGTGCAACTAGGGGGTGTTGAATAAAAATAAAGGGGCAGTGGAAGCTTAAGGAAAGAAGAGAAGAGAAGAAAAACTTGAAAAACTGTTTGTACTTGTTTCATCTGTTGTGTAACAGAGTTAAAGTTGTAGTGATTACATTATTTTCCAAATAAACACACAAAATGCAAGTTATAACCCCTCAGTGGTCAAGTCCACCGACAGGTCTTAACAAGCAAGTGTTGGCAAGAGAACATGTTGAGAATTGTCTGAAAGTCCAGCATGCATCAGCAGGAATATGTACATGTAATGACTTGTTTACAATATGATACTATACAGCTATATGACACAATAATGTATCATCTAAATGTCACTGTGGGAAAAAACCCACAAATTTACAATAAATTATTAAATTTAATATGTGTCACTTAAAAATATTTCATATATATGTTTTTGAAATGACAAATTTTTAAAAAACTTTACGGGTTAAAGAAAGTAGATTTCTAGGGGGGCACTGAGTAATTTTTTTTAAAAAGGAGATGGTAGGCCAAATAAGTTTGGGAATGTCTGTTTTTAAGCAAAGGTTAAATGACACTTGCCATTATGTTGTGGAGGGGATGCCTCTTCAGGTAAGGGCTGGACTCGGTGGTTACTAAGAACTGTCTAAATCAGTGATTCTGTTGCTCCTGACCCACTCTGCCTTGGATTCTACTTATGCCACTGTCACCCAAGTGGAATGGAAGCTTCCTGAGGGCAAGGGACTGCATTGTTTCTCATCTTTGTATATCCGGTTCAATTCAGTCATTTTTCAGTCACATCTGACTCTTTGTGACCCCATTTGGGGTTTTCTCGGCAAAGATACCAGAGTGGGTTTGCTATTTCCTTCTCCAGCATCCCCTCCACAACACAATGGCAAATCATATGGTTGTTAATAGCTTTTAATTATTGAGAACTGTTTACATGACTGGTCACTTAACCATTGGGGAATGAGTTTCCGTCTTACGTACTGATAGTAATTCTCTTTTTAAAACACCACTAATACAGTTGACCAAATAATCTTATTAAGGCACAGATTTGACCATGTTATTATCTCTGCTCAATGATCTCCAGGGGATCCCTATTACCCTGTAAGATAAAATATAATATCCTTCCTCTGGCATTCAAGACTCCAGTCTACTTTTCCAGCCTTATCTATCATTTCATATCATTCCCCCTTACACACTCTGCACTTCAGCTGAAATGGTCTGTTAGCTATTCAGAGATCTCACTCTGCCCTCTCTTGTCTCCTTGCATTTGCCAGGGTGCCCCCTGGCCCCTGCCTATAACACACTCCCTCTTCAACTTTGCCTGTTGAAATCTTCTTTTCAATCAAAGCCCAGCTTAGGGGCCAGCTCCCTTTACAGAGCCTTTTCTCACCCACATCTTCTTCTAGAGATAATCTTTCCCTCCAGGAATCTCAAAGCCTGGAGATCCTAAAAGCTACCAAGTCCACTCTTTATCAGAGCTAGGAATTCCCTCTGTAACAAATGTTTATCCAACTTCTGCTTGAAGCCTTTCAAAGAGGGGAAAACATATTACCTCCAGAGGCAACCCAGTTAACTTTTGATTATTAGGACATTTTTCTTTATATTAAGTTTACATTTTCTTCTTTTATCCCTCTCTGTATTGCTCTTCCTATGTACTCATCGAAGTCCAGTCTGTATTATAGCTATCTGTGTCTCTTCCTCCTGCTAGATTGTAAGATACTTGAGGGCAGGGTCTGTCACTTTTAATCTGGGCACACCCCCTCCCTCACAGTTGCTTAAATGTTTCTTGTATCATATTGAGTAATAAAATTCCTTTTTCCTTTAATTCCACTGAGTCGTGGTCAGGTCAAAAACCAAACTTTACTAGGGAATTAAGGAGAAATGTGATGTAGGGCAAAAGAAGGCACAAATACAGCCTGTGAGTATTGTTTTTAGGAGATACTGCACTGTAGTGGAAAGAGCACTGGGTCTAACGGAGGAATTCTTAACCTGGGGTTTGTGAACTTTTTAAAAAAATTTTTTATCTGGGTTTGGTGGCACACACTTGCCATCTTTGCTACTGGAGAGGTTGAGGCTGATGGATGACTTGAGCTCAGGAGTTCTGAGCTGCAGTAGTTAAGCCGATCAGATGTCACACTAAGTCTAGTATGGTGAGGCTCACCCCAGGAATGGGAGGAGAGGAGGAGAACCAGGATGCCCAAGGAGGGAAAAACCAGCCCAAGCTGGAAAAAGGAACAGGTAATGATCACAGTGGGATTGAGCTCGGGGCAAGATAGAGAGACACAATCACAAACAAGCAAACAAAAGTTTGAAAACTATATTTCAAGATAATTAGTTTTCCCCCTTTTATTATGTGCATTTAACAACATTATTCTAAAAGGATGTCCTTGACACAGAAAAGATCAAGAACTTCTGATCTGGAGTCAGGAGTTCAAATTCTGGCCCCACCATTTACCAGCAATGTGACTTTGGGCAAATCGCTTCTCCTTTGTGTGCCTCAGTTGCCTTATCAACAAGTAGAGATAATAATCCTAGAATTATCTTCCTCCCACAGCACTTTGTAAACTTTAGAGCCTTGTAGAAATATGAGTTATGACTGTGATGGAGACTGGCACACACGCAGGGTACTTCTGATGGTGTCTCCCCACACGGAGAGGCTGGGAAGCCACTTCAGTCATTCCTCTTCATTAGTTCTCAGTCTTGGTTTGACTCCTTTGATGATGGCACCTGGTGAGACAGTGCTATAGGGATGTGTGTGTGTGTGCGTATGTGTGTGTGTGTGTGTGTGTGTGTGAGAGAGAGAGACAGAGACAGAGAGAGACAGAGACAGAGAGACAGAGAGACAGAGACAGAGACAGAGTGAGAATGGAGAGGCTGCCCGGGGCTGGAGCTGTCTGTGTGCTTTAGTGTGGCTCCACCTGGAGAAGACAGCCAGGGGCTGGGGGCTGGCAGAGGAGGTGTGGTGGAGGGAGGCCCCAACCAGGGCAGGAGTAGACAAGTTGCTAGTGACACTAGTTTCAGCCACGACTGGAGAAAAACGAATTAGAACTTTCCTTGAAAGGTCTCTCCTTACATGGACCCCTGAGCAGGATCTAGTACATCTGGGTTTCCAGAGAAGCTATAGAACAGGATATTAACCACTATCTGGGCCAAGGAGTCTCTACATTTTGGGGAGGTAAGGGGAGTGAGTGTTCATTCATGCTCTTTAATTAATAGTTAGCATTCATATATCACTTAAACGTTTTGCAAAGTACTTTAACATGTATTATCTCATTTGATCCTCACAACAACCCTGGGAGGTAGGCCTACTATTATCCCCATTTTGCAGCTAAGGAAACTGAGGCAAGCAGGGGTTAAGTGACTTGTCCAGGGTCACACAGCTAGTGAGTGTCTCAGGTAGGACTTGAGCTCAGGTCTTCTTGACTCCAAACCCAGTGCTCTCTTCATTATGTCACTTAGCCGCCTCACAGAATCCAAGAAGCTCAGAGTTGGAGATTTAGAGCTTCAGGAGTCAGCTGGCCTGGTTGCTACTCGAGCAAGGCTCCCTCCTTGAAACATATGCAACAATTCAGCCTTTGCTCAAAAGACCCTGAGAGAAGGGGAAACCCGATACCTCCCGGGGTAGTTAGCTCATTCTACTTGGACAGCTCCAATCATTAGTAAGCCCCCCACCTGATATTGAGCTTCAATCTGCCTCTTTGTACCTTTCCACATGTTGCTGCTGGTTCTTTCTCTGGGGCCTGGCAGAACAAGTCTTCCGTGGGGTAGCTCTTCAAATAGTTGAACAGAACCATAATGTCTTAGTCTGCTCCAGGCTAGAGGTCCCCAAGTCCTCCAACTGATCCCCACATTGTACAATCTCATTCACAAAGGGAAAAACAATCAAATAGTAGGTAGACTTAAGGGCTAGACTGTGAGGTACAGATAATGATCAAAGGAGCGCAGAGTCAGTTAGAAAACATCTATTAAATGCCTACTATGTGTCAGGCCAGCAGCTAGGTGGCATAGTGGATAGCTCTCCAGGCCTCGAGTCAGAAAGACTCATCTTTCTGAGTTCAAGTCTGACCTCAGACACTTACTAGCTGTATGACCCTGGGCAAGTCACTTAACCCTGCTTACCTCAGTTTCTTCATCTATAAAATGAGCTGGAGAAGGAAATGGCAAACCATACCAGTATCTCTGCCAAGAAAACCTCAAATGGGGTCACAAAGAGTCAGACAAGACTGAACAACAACAATGTGCCAGGCATTGTGCTTAGCATTGAGGATACAAAGAAAAGCAAAAAACAGTCCCTGCCCTTAAGGAGTTTACAGTCTAATGAGAGAGATAACACACAAACAACTATGTATGAACAGGCTATATATAAGAAAAATTGAGGGAAGGCACTGGAATTAAGGGGGATTGGGAAAGGCTTTCTGTAGAAGGTAGGATTTTGGCTGTGACTCAGTGGAAGCCAGGGAAGGAAGGAGGTAGAGATGAGTGGGGAGACCATTCTGGGTATGGGGACATATAGTGAAAATGCTCAGAGTTGAGAGATGGAGGGTCTTGTTAAGGAAACAGCAAAGAGACCAGTGTCACTGGATCCCAGAGTACATGGAAGGACATGAGAAGGAAGTGGAGGGGAAGGTGGGTAGTTGTGAAGGGCTTTGAAGCCAAATGGACATTTTTATATTTGTTCCTGGAGGTGATAGGGAGCCACTGAAGTTTACTGAGTAGAGGAGGTGACATGATCAGTCCTGTACTCAGTGGATAGAGGATCTGATCTCTCTCTGAGAAGGGTGCAAGGGCCCTGTATTTAAGGGTCTTGTACTCGCCAGTCTGATGATGCCTCCTAGGTCATGTCTTCCATTTCTTTGACTCTAGACTTCATTAAGTCAGTCCCAGAGTGGATAGGCTTTCCCCTTGCTGATCTGTGCCAGGAACTGAGGTCACCCAGTCAATCAGCAGCAAAGTGGGGGAATAGGAAACAGGTCTTCTTCTCCATGAATGATCTCTTCAGTCTTTGGGCTAAGCTGTGGCCTTGGAAGGACAGTTCAGTTTCATGTATCTAGACTGGAAGTGACCTTAGAGGCTAGCTACTCCCCTCATTTTACAGATGAGGAAACTGAGACCCACAGACGTGAAGTGATTTACCTAAGTTCTATAGGTTGTCAGTGACATTCCTTGGAATCAAACCTGGGCCCTCTGACACAGTTTCCTTCCCACTATGAAATGCTGCTTCTAGTTCTTCTAATGCCTCAGGGAAGCCATCAACTCAGTGTATCATGATCTAGCAGGAAGAGCGCCATTTTGGAGTCAGGAGACCTGGGCGCTAGTCCATATTCTGCCTCTTACTTTCTATGTGACCTTGGATAAATCACTTCTTCTCTGAGTCTTGGTGTCCTATTCTGTCAAAAGGGGATAATAACTGATTAAAGAAATGCAAATCAAAACGACTCTGAAGTACCACATCACACCTATCAGATTGGCTAATATGGCAAAATATGAAAATGATGGATGGTGGAGAAGATGTGGGAAAATTGGAACACTAATGCATTGTTGGTGGAGTTGTGAACAGATCCAACCATTTTGGAGAGCAATTTGGAACTATGCCCTAAGGGCTATAAAATTGTGCATATCCTTTGACCCAGAAATACCACTTCTAGGGCTGTATCCCAAAGAGCTCATAAAAATGGGAAAAGGACACACATGTACAAAAATATTTATAGCAGCTCTTTTTGTGGTGACAAAGAATTGGAAATTGAGGGGATGTCCCTCAATTGGGGAATGGCTGAAGAAGTTGTGGTATATGAATGTAATGGAATACTATTGTGCTATGAGAAATGATGAGCAGGCAGACTTCAGAAAAACCTGGAAAGACTTGTATGATCTGATGCTGAGTGAAGAGAGCAGAACCAGGAGAGCACTGAACATAGTAATAGCCACACTGTGTGAAGACTGACTTTGATAGACTTACCTCTTCTCAGCAATGCAAGGATCTGAGACAACTCCAAAAGACTCCTGAATAGAAAATGCTGTCCACATCCAGAAAAAGAACCGTGGAGTCTGAATGCAGATGGAAGCATGCTATTTACTCTCCTTTTCTTTGGTTGTTTTGTTTTGTTTCTTCTTTCTCATGGTTCCTCCCATTAGTTCTAATTTTTCTATACATCATGACTAATATGAAAATATGCTTAATATGAATGTATAAGTAGAGCCTATATCAGATTGCACGCCATCTTGGGGAGGGGGAGAAAATTTAAAACTCAAAATCTTATGGAAGTGAATGTTGCAAACTAAAAATAAATAAATAAATAAAATTTTTTTTAAAAAAGGGGGATAATAACAAGTCCTTCCCAGCTTTCCTCACTGAGCTGCTGCGAGGATCTAGTGAACACACTGCTGTATCCATGGAAGGCGGCAGCTGAGATTGGGCTGGGAAGGGGCAGTGGTTCTAGTCTCAGAAGGCTCCTAACCACTCATTGCAGGGATGGGCCTGGCACAGCAGGAGAGCAAGGCTGAGAGGCCACTAACTCCCAGCCCATTGTCCTTGCCTAATCCTAGATCCCAGGCCCCAGCCTGATCCCTAGGGATTAAATCCCACCTCATCCTGACTCTGCTACCATGACTTTGGTGTTTCTCCATGCCACGTTGGTTCAGTTACCCCTCTTTGGTGTCAAAGAATCTATTTTTTTAAGGAAAACCTGACCTTTATTTTTCTTTTTTTCAAAGAATTAATTTTTTTTTTTTTATGAAACTAAGACTGGAAGGGCCTTTGGAATATGGAACATTGAAGCTGGAAGAAAACTTAGAACACAGAATTCCAGAACTGGAAAGGACCTTTTTGCATAGATTGGCAAACCTGAAAGGGACATTAGAAAATAGAAAACAGAATGTCAGAGGTTGGAAGAACTATAAAACATAAATCAGGGGCTTGGAGGCTTAGAGGGTCCAAAGAACATAGAATGTTAGAGGTGGAAAGGACATTAGGACACAGAATACGGGATCTGAGAGCTAGAGCTGGGAGGTTATCTTGAAACAAGTGTCAAACTCAAAGAGAAACGCAGTTATTAAACTGCAGACTCCTGTGGGCTGCAGATCGACTTAGTTTTAAAATACGTTATCTAGTTTTTTAATTGTATTTTTATTTATGTTGTTAAAGACTCTCCAACTGCATTTTAATCTGATTCAGGCCACACTCGGGAGTGTTGAGGACTGTATGGGCTGTGTGTTTGACCCCTCTGTCTTAGAACCCAGAACATCAGAGCTGGAAAGAAACCTAAGAGATCATCTAGTCTGTAGCTTCTTAACTTTTGGGGGGTGGACTCCTCTGGTAGTCTGGTGAAACCTACAGACCCCTTCTCAGAAGAGATAGCATTTACATATTGTTTTTAAATTTCCAAAGCACTTTATGTATGTCATTGCATTTGCTCCTCAGAACAATCCAGTGAGGTAGGTACTGTGATCATTCTCATTTTACAGATGAGGAAATCAAGGCTGAGAGAGGTTAAGTGATTTGCCTAGGGTCACACACCTAGTGCCTGAGGCAGAATTTGAACTTAGGTCTTTTCACTATGTCACCTAGCTGCCTCAGAATGTTTTTAAATGCATAAAATAAAATGCATAACATTACAAGGAAACCAATTATATGGAAATACAATATTTCAAATAAAAATCTTTTTTTAAAAAGCCAAGTTAAGAACTCCTGAATCTAATCCTTTCATTTCACAGAGCCAAAAACAAAAGTCTTAAGAAGAGACTTACCCAAGGGCACACAGTGAGTCTCTATCAGAACTGGGACTAGGACCCAGATTTGCTGAATTGAGGCTTCTGACCCCAGGCCTGATGTTCTTTCCGTGACCCAAGTTTCTTAGGAGGGGGATCTCTCTGCCTGAGGGAGCCCAGCCCTGTCCCCAGAGCCCAGTGGCCTTTCAGTGATCACCACTTCCTCTCCTAAATGCACACAAAACAGTGCTTTAATCATCTGCTCTAAGATTTTGCCAAAAATAAAAGTTAAGCTGACAGGCCAATAGGAAGATTCCACCCCCTTTTTCTCTTTCTTCTTTTTTTCTTTCTCCAAATGAGGGCACCGTGGGCCTGCACCCGGCCCTTTCTCCAGAGATTACTGGTAACAGTTCTGCCATCCTTACCGCCAGTTTTCTCATTGCTCCAGGGTCCTATTCATTTGCGCCAGGGGACTAGAACTCTTTAAGGGCTCTTAGAGATTTGCTTGCAATAATGATCATAGAAACAACAACAACAGCAATCGTAATTATAGCTAGCATTTATATTGTGCCTTAAGGATTGTGAAGAGCTTTCCAAATAGCTCACTTGGTCTTTACAACAACTTTGTGAGAGGTAGGTGCTATTATTACCATCCCCATTTTACAGATGAGAACACTAAGGCTGAAGGAAAATGACCACGTCCTCACTTATCTTGGATATCTGTTGTTCAGTCATTTTTAAGCCCTGTCTAATTCTTCATGACCCTGTTTGGGGTTTTCTCGGCAAAGATACTAGAGTGGTTTGCCATTTCCTTCTCTAGCTTATTTTACAGATGAGGAAAATGAGGCAAACTGGGTTAAGTGACTTGCCCAGGGTCACACCGGTAGTAAGTGTCTGAGGCCAGATCTGAACTCACAAAGCCAAGTCTTCCTGGGTCAGGCCTAGCACTCTGTGCACTATGGCGTCACCCAGCTGGATTTCTGTTAGCCATAACCATTATCTCATATTGTAACCAATAGTTGTTTGCATGCTGTTAACCCCACTAGATTGTGAATTGAGAGTAGAGACTATCTTTTGCCTTTCTTTATATCCTCAGCACACTTTCCATAGATGATCTTTTTTGATCCTTACCACTCTCTGAGGGAGGTGCTATTATTATCCCAATTTTTCAGATGTAGAAACTGAGGCTCAGGGCAATTGAGTCCTTTGCCCAAGGTCACACAGGTAGTAAGGGTCAGAGGTGGGATTTGAACCTATGTGACTCCACAGCTGGAGAGCTCTTTTTGGTATATGATGATGTTTGCATCCATTGTCACCCCCACATCAGCCCTCTCATTTCTCTGGGAAGCTACCTACCCCCTTCCCAAAGGAGAAGACCTCATCACCATCTTCCTTCTCCTCTTTCTCTTCCTCCTCATCACAGTAACCCTGGGAAGTAGGTGCTATTATCCCCATTTTACAGATGATGAAACTGAGTCAAACAAAGGGTAAGTGACTTGCCCAGGTCACACAGCTAGTACAGATTCAAATTAAACTTTGTTCATTTTTTTTTAAGGCAATTGGGGTTAAGTGACTTGCCCGGGGTCACACAGCTAGTAAGTATCAAGTGTCTAGTCTGAGGCCGGATTTGAACTCAGGTCCTCCTGACTTCAAGGCCGGTGCTCTATCCGCTGCACCACCCAGCTGCCCCTAAATTAAACTTTGTTGAACACAACACGCTCACAGATAAACAACATTCACAGAAATACCAAGAGATGAGGGGGCTGGTGCTGACAATTAGGAGACTCAGGAAAAGCTATTTGAAGGAAGCAGCACTTGCACTGATCCTTGAAGTAGAGGTGAGAAGGGAGGGCATTCCAGGAGAGGGGCACAGCCTGTGTACAGACTCAGAGGTGGGAGATGGAACCTTGAGTACAGGGTGCTGTAGGCAGGCCAGTTGGGCTGGCATGTAGATTGAGTGATGGAGAATAATGTGTAAGCATGTTGGAAACATAGGTTGGAGTCCGATCGTGAAGGGCTATTAAAATTAAACTGAGTTTGCAGGCAATAGGAAGGAGCTGACGTTGCTTGAGGAGGGAATAATTTGACCTCTACACTGAAAATCAATGCAGGGAGGCCAAATAGGAAGTTATTGCAATGGTCCAGGCAGGAAGCGATTAGGCCTGGACTAGAGGATTGTGCCCCCAGAGAAGGGCAGGGTAGAAATGCTTGCACACAAGCAGCATTTCTCAGGAGAAGATGCCACCCCATTCCTACAGTGCCTAAGGGCACTCCTGGGATGTAGAAAGTGCAAAGACTATTTCTCCATTTTGCAGATGAGTAAACTAAAGATCAGAATAGGGGGATGACTTAGCCAAGAGTTCATGAAGAGGTGCCGTCTGTCACATGCCTGAAGGGCTAAGCCTGGCTTCGTCTTCCCTCACGGTGTGCTCCCCACATAGCCCAGACCAGCGGAGGCAGGCATACAGGGAGTACAGTAAATGTCTCTGGGCAAGGCCTGAAGAGTCACTAGGGGGTTGGGGCGGTGGGCAGTAGAGGCTGGGCAGGTCCTTGGGTAAGGATAGAGACGTGGGGAGGGATAGAGATGGGGATGGAGAGGAGGACTGGGATGGGCATCCAGTCAGCCCTGGGCCCTTCCCGGGCTAGGCAGAAGCCGGCGTGGGGGGCTAAGGGGTAATGGGGAGGGGAGCCCAGAGGAGCCAGTGACCGAGGGATGACGAGGACTAGCTCTGAGTCTGGCTCCATTCTGTCCGGCCCCAGAGCTTTCTCCAAATATGGAAGGTTTCTCTAGCTCCTTTTGAGTCATGCAGGACCCGGCCCAAGAGATCTGCTTTCCAGATGCTAAGTCACACAGAGGACCCATCCATGGCCCCTTCCCTGTGTTCCCCTCTATACCCCCTCCTCCATGGGACCCAGAGTTCCTCTGCCCCCAACCTTCCCCTTCTTCCTCTTGACAATTCGCTCAGCTCTCTTCTGCTGAAGTCTCCTCCTCCACTTCTTCCCTGCAGCCTTGCCCAGCATCATCCACTGCTCCCTTCCCTGGCGTCCCTTCACCAGCTCCCCTCCCCCTCCCCTGCCTCATCTAGGCTCCCTCCCTTTGACCCCCTAGGAGACCAGGAAACTAAGGTGTCATCGGGGCCAGAGCCCAGGTCAAGCACCAGAGCCCAGAGGTTAGAGCCCAAAGGCTGGATAAGGGCATTCTGAGACTCCCTTCTCCCCTTCTCTGAGATTAATTCAATCACAAGGATCCCAGACTGTGATTTAAAAGCCCCTTTTTTGCTGCCTCTTCAATGCGAAGCATCACACAAGGTAAAATTGCAAGGAAGGGTGGGGAAAGCCACTGTTCTGGGGGCAACCGAGCAGAGACCAGGGGGATGGGATGGGAGGTCATTCTTTGGGCCGAGGTCAAGTGTATTGTCTCTGCTCTATTAAAGATCTGGGAGCTCCCTCAGACTGGAAGCAAGAACTCAGCAAAGGTCAAAGGGTGTGAGAATCACAGACTCGGAGCTGGAAGGGCCCTCAGAGGGCACCTGGTCCAACCTTCCTTCCAGGGCAGGAGTCCCTTCTACATACAGCCTCCCTGATAGAAGACCATCTAGCTTCTCCCTGGATACTTCCAGTGACAGGGAGCTCACTGCCCTTGGAGGCAGCCCATAATATTGTGGGAAAGCTTTACTTATTAAGGAAGTTCTTCCTTATATTGAGACAAAATCTGGCTCCCTACGATTTCCCTCTCCACCCCCCCATTTGAAATTTGACTCCCTCTGAGTCCTCCCTCCACCCCTCCCATTTCGCCTGATTCTGCCCTTGGGGACTAGCAGAATAAGTCTGCTCCTTTGGCCTCTGGACAGCCTTCCAGATGTGTGAAGATAGCAATTGCATCAACCCCAATACTTCTTTTCACCAGGCCAAACATTCATAGTTCAGTCAACCAAACATAGTCTCTAGGCATTCTGTTCTTTTGTCAATGGGTCCCTTAAAATAAGCCTCCCTCTCCCACAACTGAAAACAATACTCCTGTTTTGGTTTGGGGGTTTGTTTATAACCAAGACAAAAGATGGCATGATGATCATTTCCCTTGTTTTGGATTTTTATTGTTGAGTCGTTTTTCAGTTGTGTCCGACTCTTCATGAGATGCTATAGTTCTATTTATGTACGCCAATGTGTCATTAAGGGAGAATGAGAAAGGAAAAAGCACTTATTTATTAAGCACCTACTATGTGCCAGGCAATGTGTACTTTAGATATATGATCTCATTTGATTTTCTTAGCAACCCTGGAGGGGTAGTGGTGTGGATGCTATTATTACTGCCATTTTACAGTTGAAGAAACTGGGGTAGAGAAAGGCTAAATAACTTGCCCAGAGTCACACAGTTAGTGAGTATCTGAGGTAAGATTTGAATTTGGGTCTTCCTGGCTCCAGATCCATGTACTATGGCACCACCTAGCTGCTCCATGTAGGCTGGGATGTCACACTGAAAACTCACGTTGAGCTTGAGGCCAACTGAAATTCTCAGGTCGCCAAGACAGAACAGGCAGCTATGGGTTCTTGTCTCTTACAGGGAGGAGGGGAAGGCTGGTGGATCACCAGAGCTCTGGAGTTCTAAGCTTTGGGATGCTAAGAGGATTACACTAAGTATGGTGCCAATATGGTGAAACCCTGGGCAGGATTTTAGAGGAGACTGCCTCAGGACAGAAGTGGAGCAGGTTAAGTTTTCAAGCTGATCAGTAGTGAGATTGAATCTGTGAGTCCAGCCTGGGTGAAACGGGAGTCCAAAAAGAAGTAAGCAGTGGAGAAGGCAGAATCCTGGGTATGGTGGCAGCTACCACGGGGGTCACAGGGCTATTTTAGGGCCCAGATTGGAGCCTAGAACAACAAGCCAGGTCCAGCTTCACAAGTGGGTAGAAATAGACTTAATAACTAACTAGAGAGTGCACTTCATCAGAAAAATGGATGGGAATGGAAAAGCTTGAGTCAGGGGCCCAGCCAGAGTAATTCTTGGGCTCCAAAGGGGCAAGGGGAAGGGAATAAATATTTATATAATGCCTACTACATACAAGGCATCGTACTAATGCTTTTTTACAAATATTGTCTCATTTGATCCTGACAACAATTCTGTGAGGGAGGTGTTATTATTATCCCCATTTTACAGCTGAGGAAACTGAGGCAGAGATGCAATGATTTGCCCAGGATCACACATCTAGGGAGCTGTCTGAAGCTGGATTTGAACTCATCTTCCTGACTCCAAATCCAGCACTGTATTCACTATACCACCAGTTTCCGCAAGGGTAGGGAAGGCTGATCTACTCCCCTAACCCCCACCTGGGAAATTGTCTTCAGGGTCATATATGCATGTACCATGAATTTGCTTCAGAGCTCTTAGGAATAGAAGTCTTGGATCCATTCATTCACCAAACAGACCCTCATTAAAAGACCCACTGTGTGCAAAGCCCTCAGCCTAGTGCTGAGGGCAGATATAAAGTTTAAATAAGACAAAACCCCTGCCTACATGGAACTCGCTGCCTGGGGAAAGAAATGAGATAACTCATATTTCAAAACTTCCAAGATCTAGGATTTCCTCACTGTGGGCCCTCCCTCCACAGTTATAAATGCCAATCTCTCCTTACCTTTCCTGCCCTGCCCCTACCCTCACCCCCAACTTAGCAGACTGCCTTCATGAACTTTTATGGTCAAAAACATTAGCTTCATAGGATTTGGAGCTGGAAGGACTTCACCTAGATCCACTCTTCAATTTAAAGAATAGATGATTGAGGCCCAGAAAACTCAGGTGACTTGTTAAAATGACCCAGGATTCTGTAGGAGAAGTAAGCCCAGGAGGGATGGGAAAGTCTCAAGAATGAAATGTGAAAGAAACAAAGAGAAACAATTCCCATGAGGAGGAGAAAGGGAAATTGTCTATAGAGATGAAGGTGATGGTGCAGGGAGCTCTTTCACTAACTTAGATTTTAAAAAGACATGTAGAGGTCATGGGAAACAATGACAGCTAGGCAGAGAAGTATCAAAATGCATATAGCGCTGGACCTGGAGTCAGGAAAATGTGAGTTCAACCCAAGTTTCACGCACTTATCTGGGCAAGTCACTTCACCTCTATCTACCTCAGTTTCCTCATCTGTAAAATGAGGATAGAGTTGTTGTGAGACTCAAATGGGGTAATATTTGTGGAGAGCTCTGCCAATCTTAAAGCATTCTATAAATGCCCACTATTATTATTATTATTATTATTATTATTATTTGGGAATGAATGCCAAAGTGTATTGGCATGGTCCTGTAAGAATGTCAGGAATATGAAAGCTCAAAATGAACTGAAGCCTGTCAGAAAATGCAAAGGACAAGAAAAAAAAAAGATAGGTTGAAAAAAGGAAGCTAGATGGAAGAAAAAGGAAGGATGTAAGAGGCGACAGGATTGCTATTTGGGGTAGATGGGACAATATTAAGAGTGACAAGGCACAACTGTTGATTCCTAAGTTTGTTTCTCTTTTCTCTGTCAAGGAGAATGACCTTCAGCCTGGAAAGGACAGAAAAGAAATTGCTGAAAAGATGAGATTCGAGCTAAATAGGGAGAGCTCTAGCTCTTCAGGGATTATGGAGCTGCTCCAGAGGAGTTCAAGGCACCAGGCCCAGATGATCCATACCGTTGGGCCCTGAAAGACGTGGAGAATATGGCTGCTTAGCCCTGGTCAGTGACCTCTGAAAAACTGTAGAGAATGGGGCAGGTGCTGTAGAAAGGGCAAAGGGCAATTGTGCCAGTTTTCATAAAGGAGAAGAGAGAAATGAGACTGCAAACAAACGGTTGGTGAGCTGGGTTCCAATTCCTGGCAAAAATCCAGAACATATCACAAAAGGTGTGGTTCGGGAACAATCAGAAAAAGAAGCAGTGATCACGAAAGAGCCATCATGGCTTCAAGAATGGGCCAGTCAAGGCTCACCTCATTTCCTTTTTTGACAAGGCTACTAGACTGATTGACCAGGGCACATAGTTTTACTCAGCAAAGCAGTGGACAGAATCTCTCATGTTATCCTTATAAATAAGATGGCGCCACATGGTCTACATCAAAATACATTTAGGTTGGTTTGGAAGTGGCTGAATGCTTGGGAATTTGAAGAGTAACTAAATCGCTGACATTTGGAAGGAAGGAGATGCTGGGGATCTGGGTGTGGCCCTGTGTTGTCTACCATTTTTATCAATCATAGGGATGAAGGCATAGATCGCACACTCATCAGATGTTCATTCAATACAGAGAGGGACAGCCAACACATGGTATGACAAAGAGGCAGGATCCTCAAAGATTGTGACAGACTAGAAACATTGGGATAAAACTAATCAAATGAAATATAACAAGAATAAATGTAAGATTCTCCACTTGCATGCAGGCAAGAGAAATGTTAAGTGTGTGCCTCATAGAGGTGGTGTGTCTATGTGTTTTGTATTCAGCATATGTGTGTTACTAGGCCCGAGGCAATACACATATCCTTTATAGGGAATATAGGATTGTGTGTATATGCATGTGTGTGTGAGTGTGTGTGTGTGTTTGTACATATATATATATATATATATATATACACACATAAAAGGGAATGTCCCTGCATCTGAGGCCATCTCCAATCAGCCTGACCTATGTTTTACCATTGGTCTCGGATGACTGCAAAGGAAACAGTGAGGCTGATGACTTTGCACAGCTCTGCCTCACTTAAGTCCAATTCCCTTGCAAGTCAAGACATCACCCTCCTGTAGTCATTGGTCCTCTTCAAGAACAAAGGATGAACAACAAATAACAACAGCAAGAAGGGGAATGTAGCATCAGAGTGGTACAGTGGTAAAAAGAGTAGTGGGCTTAGTGTCAGAGGCCCTGAGTTCAAATCCTTGTTCAGTCAATTTCTAGCTCTGAGACCCTGGGCAAATGGCTTAACCTCTCTGGGCCTCATTATCCTTACTTATAAAATGAGAGGACTGGACTAGATCAGAGCTTCTTACCTTTTTTGTTAATGTCTCAGGCTCTTTTGGCAGTCTGATGAAACATAGACTATAGACTCCTCAGAATCATGTTTTTTAAAGTAATCATTGAAGGAAATGTTAAATTCCAGTTAAGAGATTTCTAGTAAAAATAAAGATATAACTTTTTTCCCATCTAAGTTCATAGACACCCCTGAAATCCATCTGAAGACCCCAGGTTGACAAGCCCTGGCACAGAGGATCTCTAAGATTTCTTCCAGGTCTAAAACAGTGACCCCATAATTTATCATTTCACCTTTAAAATGAGTGTTAAGTTTAAAAAAAGAAAAAAAGCTGAACCTAGTAGAGATTCAGGGTTTCATATGTAGTTTTTATTTTCTATTCTTCTTTGTATAGGAAAATGTTCATGTTCATTGATGTTTTTCGATTTCATCATAAGGAAAAAGCAAAAATTAAGACAAAAGAGTTTAAAGTAGGAATGGGTGTGGTTGTCTTTTCTTTGTATGAGAGTGGGAATTGGTGGGAGAATGGAGGTCTAAGAGTGCGTAGACAGATGTCCGAGCATGCATATGAGCTGAAGACAGAGCTGTCCTCATGGCTGGAGAAAGAATGAATGGAAAGATGTGGATGGTGGTGTGTACACAGGGGCTAAGCATGATACATTTGTGTATGGTTGCATGTAGGCACATGTAGAATGAGGAAGTTGTCAATGTGTGGAAGAGTGTGATGCTGTGTGTGTGCATGTAGGTGTAGGGGTACATAATGGCATTTCTCTGTGTGGATACTCAGCAGGCAAGGATCCAAGTATTCAGATGGGTGGGGTAGTGTGCCTTTGGCTCTGTGTGGCTGCTTGTGTGTTGAGTTTGCACCTCTATGTGACTCTGTGTATGCAAAGTGGGCTTTGGTGTGCTTATGTGGAAGAGGGTGTTTGTGTGTGTTTTGTGGGTGGCTTAGGGCAGGCCCGTGCATGCTTACATGTAGCTATGTACAAGAGAGGAATATAATTGTCAGGAGTATAATGGGTCAGCTGGCATGCGTGCATGCATGCTCTCTCCAAGGTTACCAACAATCTTCTAACTACTAAAGCCAGTGGTCTTTCTCAGTCTGCATTGCTCTGGGCCTCTCTCATTTTTTACCACCTATTCCAAGATACTCTCTTCTCTCTTGTTTTTTTGTGACATTGCGCTCACCTGGCTCTCCTCCTACCCATCTAACCACTCCTTCTTAGCATCCTTTGGTGGTTTATAATCCCTCTTCTGCTTGCTAAGTGTGGCTGTCTCCTAAGGCTCTGCCTGGACCACCTTCTCTTCTCTCTCTATGCTTTCTTGGTCATCCCAACGACTCCCATGGGTTCAATTATCTAAATAAATGACTCCCACCTTTTATATCCAGCTTCAACTGGATTTATATCTCAGCCTCTTCTTAATTCTAGTCCTGCAAGACCTCCTACATCCTGGTCATCAAAACCTGATGTATCTTCAACACATCAAACTTGACATGTTCAAAATGGATCTCATAATCTCCCCCCTTCAGCCTGCTCCTTTCCTAGAGTTCTTGTTTTAGCCGAAGGGATTTCATCCTCCTTCCAGTCACCCACGTTCATAACATTGGAGTCATCTTTTAGTCTTTCTTTTTCCTCATCCCTCCTCCATCTAAGAAGTTGCCGAATTTTGTAGATTCTATGTCCACACTATTTCTTGCATCTGTCGCTTGTCTTCCATTCATACAACCACAGGCTTGCTTCAGACCATCACCTCTTTTCTGGAATATGGTAGCAAACTTCTAAACAGTCTTCCTGCTTCCAATTTCTCCCTTCTCTATTCTATTTTCCATACAATTGCCAAGAAATGCATCCTAAGTGTGACCATGTTACTCTTCTGCTCAAAGACCTCCTCTGGCTCCTATTGCCTCTGGGATAAAAGACAAATTCTTTATCCTGGTACTTAAGGCTCTGTACAGTCTGGCTCCTGCCTACCTATCCAGTCTACTTTCATATTGTCCCCCTTCCCCTCTGAAGTCCATGGTTCAGTCAAACTGGACCATTAGCTGTTCTTGAAACCAGGTATTCCATCCCCTGCTTCTGTGCATTCTCCCAAGCCTACAATGCTCTCCCTCCTCATCTCTGCCTTTCAAAATTCTTAGCTTCCTTCAAGGCTCAACCCATGTAGCACCTTCTATGAGAAGCCTTCTCTGGTCTCCCTAGTTATTACTTTTTTCTTCCTTCATTACCTCAAAATATAAATTATGTTCTATGCCACTGTAGAATTGCACTTGAGGACAACTGTCATAGCTTTATATATCCCCAGCACCTTGTACATAGTAGGTACCTAATCCATATTTGGTAAATTGTTGAACTGGCATTACAAGAGTCCAGGGTTCCCTTAGTGCCATCGTGAAGCACACACAGATAAAGATGGTACAGATTAGGTTATGATAAATTCAGAAGGGGATCAAAAAATATTATGAGATAGGATAAATGGATGGATGATGAAATATTTATTGAGGGCTAACTGTGGGTCAGGCATTACGCTAAATACTAGGGATACAATACAAACAAGTAAGACAGCCCCTGCCCTCGAGGAGCTTCCAGTCTAATGGGAAAAGATCACAAATAAAGGGGAGCAGAAAGGGGTGAGAATTATAGTGGCAGTGGCACAGCTGGGGATGATCTGGAAGGAAGAAGACCTGAAATTGAGCGAGATAAAGTCACAGCTGGCCTATCAAAGCCCAGAGTGGCTCTAGAAGGGGAATTCCATTCTTAATGGGGAAAGAGTGGAGATGATAGCTCCAGGAGGACAAATGGCACGGCTGGCGATGCCCAGGAAGTTCGGACCACAGGGCTTCAAGATGGCGTCAAGCTTCAGGGGGGGTCAGAAAAGACTAAACCTCAAAGGAAGAAGAACTTAATGTGAAAATGAAAACGTCCCGGCTATAGGCTATATAGGTGCTGTTCATACTTCATTTTCTAAGGGGACCAATGACACCATGGGTGACATCTTGATTCTGTGTGAATGGATTAAAGTGAGGCAGAGTTGCACAATATCATTAGCCTCACTTTCTCTTTCTGAGTCATTGAAGTCCCGTGGCAGGAAAAAATCAAGATGGTCCAGGATGCAGTGGATAACCTCAGCATCTTCGATGCTTGACCAAACTGTTAAGTGGTCTACGATGCCTGCTTCAGCCTACTTCATGGTCACTGGAACAGATTGTTCTCACCTACATGCTTCACCAAAGAAAGTCTTAACATGCTTGGGGTAGACACCGCCCCCCAACTCATCAACAGGTTTGAGTACTATCAGTTACTCTCAACCTGGTTTAGCCCATTCACTGAGATGGTTTACCAAGGTGTGGCTGCTGTGCATGCTACAGCTTTTTGGTGAGAAGCCACAGGTGAGAGTCGGGTGACAGGTGGACACCAAAGGTAGATAAGCAGCCCTGAAAAGGGCTCAGCAAGTCTTCATGCCTGAGCCGGAACACCCCATATACCCCAGCTATAGGGACCAGTGTGATCAAAGACAAAGATAAAGGAATATATAGGACATGGTGAGTTTGGATGTAATTGTGTGTGTGTTTCTATGTATGTCAGAAAATGGAGGTGACTAGGGAGAGGTGAGGCTAGAGATGAAGGTTAGAGACAAACTATGAAAAGTTTCAAGCTATAGGTTAAAGAGGTTAGACTTTGTCCTATGAGCAGTGGGGAGCTATAGGAGGTAATTGATCAGGAGAGGGACAGGGCCAAAGAAGGTTGTAAGAAGATGACCCCGGTTTCCACCAGAGATGTAGGGAGATAGAACAGAAGTGGATAAGCCAGCACAGAGGCTGCTGCAGAGTGGTAAACTCTCCAGTGATGGACGGGTGACTCTCATTTCAACCACTGACTTATGATCGGGCCTCTGGAAGACACACAGAAATAACAAACTTCTGAGGATGACTCAGAGTTTAATAAGGAGATGAGAAACATCACTGACCGCTGTGATATTTCAGGGGCAAATAGTGGTCTGCTCCTGGGCAAACCAGCTGTAGACAGGGAGATCACCATCTCCCCTTCTCTATACCTAGACCAACCAGTCCTAGCCTCCAAGTCCCAACTCCAGCCCTGCTGCCTCCTGAAAGTCCAACCTGAACCATATTTTCCAGAGTGACCTTGTGCTCCCATCGATTCTCCAGGGTACACTTACTGAGAGGGAGCTCGATGCATTGGAAAGAACACTGAACTTGGAGGCACGGAATGCTGGGCTGGAATCTTAGTTCCGATGTTTATTAGCCATGTGACCCTGGTCAAGCACTTTAGCTTCCTGACCCTTGTTCTCCTCCTCTGTAAAATGAGGATATATCTTCCCTGCCTCCCTCACAGGACCGTTGAGAGACAAAGGCACAGAGATGCAAGGCTTGGGTTATTACTGTCATCTCATGGACACAGCCCAGCACTTTACACACTACCTTCAACTATTTAATTTTTATCTCATCAAAGTGGGAATTTCCATTGAAGAAACTTCTTCCAGTGATGCAAATGTCAACAAACTGTAACTTAATTGTCTTAGAGAGTTGTCTGTAGCACTGAGGGATTTAATGGTTTGTCATAGGAACACAACTTGTACGTGTCAAAGCTAAGTCTTAGACCCAGGTCTTCCCCAACTTCAAAGTTGGTGCTCTATCTGCTCTGCCATGCTGCTTTATCCAAATATTTAATGCCTAAGGTAAAATAGGAGAACTCAATGAGATGATATCTAAGGTTCCTTCTAGGTATAAATATATACGTTGGATGAAGACAAATATGGTACTGTTTCCAAAACCAGAGAGGGACAAAGAAGAAAAAAAGATAATTACAGACCAATTTCACAAAAGAACATTGATGCAAAAATTGTGAAATAAAATTTTAGCAGGGAGGCTACAGCAATATATCCTTCAAATAATTCATTATGACTAAACTGGATTTAGATCAGGGATGTAAGGATGGTTCAACATTAGGAAAATAATTGACATAATTAATCATTGTTGTTGTTGCTTATTCATTTTTCATCTGTGTCTGACTCTTTGGAATCCTTTTTGGGGTATTCTTGGCAAAGATACTGGAATAGTTTGCCATTTCCTTCTCTAGCTCCTTTTACAGATGAGGAAACTGAGGCAAACAGTGACTTGCCCAGGGTCACACAGCTAATAAGTGTCTGAGGCCAGATTTGAACTCAGGTCTTCCTGACTCCACGCCCAGTGCTCTCTCCACTGCTCCAACTAGCTGCCATTATAATTAGTCATATAAACAATAAAAACACAATTACATTAATAGATGCAGAAAATATCTTCAACAAAATACAGTATTCACTGATGATAAAACTCTAAAAAATACAGATATGGTAGGGCCTTTTAAGTAAGAAATAATTTTAAATGGAGAAACATTTGGAGATAATCTCACTACAAACACTATTAAACCAAGGTTTCTTATTCTGGTAATTATTTGACATAGTTCTAGAAAAGGTAGGACTAGCAATAAGATATGAGAGAGAGAGAGAGGAAGAGAGAGAGAGAGAGAGAGAGAGAGAGAGAGAGAGAGAGAGAGAGA